>NW_004949115.1:4347185-4347688 GCF_000317375.1 Microtus ochrogaster
AATAAGATCAGAAATGAAAAGGGGGACATAACCACAGACACAGAAGAAATTCAGAATATCATTAGATCTTACTACAAAAGCCTATATGCCAGAAACTGGAAAATGCAAAAGAAATGGACATTTTTTTTAGATAAGTACCATATACCAAAGTTAAACCAAGATCAGGTGAACAATCTAAATAGACCAGTTAGTCGTGAAGAATTAGAAGCTGTTATCAAAAACCTCCCTTCCAAAAAAAGCCCAGGACCAGATGCTTTCAATGCAGAATTCTACCAGAACTTCCAAGAAGAGTTAATACCTATATTCCTTAAGGTATTTCACAATATAGAAACAGAAGAGTCATAAATTCCTTTTATGAATCTACAGTCACCCGGATACCAAAACCTCACAAAGACTTAACCAAGAAAGAGAATTACAGGCCAAAATCACTCATGAACATCGACGCAAAAATTCTCAATAAAATACTGGCAAACTGAATCCAAGAACACATTAGAAAAATTATC
>NW_004949115.1:4351469-4353924 GCF_000317375.1 Microtus ochrogaster
GGGAACTCACCAAGGCCAGCTGGCCTGGGTCTGAAAAAGCATGGGATAAAACCGGAATCGCTGAACATAGTGCACAATGAGGACTGCTGAAAAGTCAAGAACAATGGCACTGGGTTTTGATCCTACTGCACGTACTGGTTTTGTGGGAGCCTAGGCTGTTTGGATATTCACCTTTACTAGACCTGGAAGGAGGTGGGAGATCCCTGGACTCCCTACAGGGCAAGGAACTGGGTCTGCTCTTCAGGCTGATGAGAGAGGGTGAGTTGATTGAGGGAAGGGGAGGGATATGGTAGGCAGTGGCGGGGAAGAGACAGAATCTTTAGTAAATAAATAAATAAATAATAATTTAAACAATAATAAAATAAAATTTAAAAAAAGGAAAAAAAAACCTTGGTGGCAAAGGTGTCTTTCAGTGTTTGAATGATGTGCATCTGTAATAAAGGGAACCCTAGAATCCAGTGGATTGTGAGAAGAAGATGAATATTTACAGGCAGAAACATACATAGCAGAAAGCCAGAATACTAAGTGATGGAGATATACCAAAGATGGCCCAGTGTTGGAGAAAACAAACTTCATCCTCCTTTGGTACCTTCAAAATAAACCAACACTACTAAGAGAATGATTTTTGATATCTTGTCTCAAGAACCGGGATACAATCTGGTTATCTCACTTTTGGCTTCTCAGCTTGTAACTTTTTTTGAAAGCAGCTCTAGGAAGCTGGCACATAAAGTAATGGAGTTAGGGCATAGGAAAGACCTCCAGATGACACAGCCCTATCTTCCTCTAGTGACTATTTCAAGATACATTAGACCCAGACCCAGCAAAAACTGCTGGGTCCTTTTCACGATCTGGGAAGAAAGCTGCTTTTCTCCTACAGAGAAAACTGGAAATTCTAGTCTGCCAAGACCAAAGGGAGTTAATAAAACATTGTGTAATAAGTAGCCTTTGCCTGATTGAAGTAATACAATTAATTAGTTGGGAAGTTTTTCTTTCAAAAGCTCAATATTTGAAAATGCCATCAACAATTTCCCATGGAAGAGTACAAATAGACTAAGCAATTAAAGTGACTGCAATAAAAAAAAAAACATGATCCTTTCATTATGGTCCTCTAATCCTGGATTTAGCAGATGGGCCCTGATTAACGGGTTTCAGAAGTAAATGATCAATACTGTTCCTAGAGAGGAAGAAGAACATGGCAGAAAAGGTATATTTTTTTCATATTTCTACTTAATTGTATTAATCCTGCAATCTTACACTTGGTGTCTTTCACAATTTTCATACTTTTGTATACTTTAAGTTGTTTACACTGTTTGCATAATCCTCAGAAAAAAAAAGTTCCTAGTTCTTGGCCATAGAGAGAAGTTAATGAAAACAAAACCATTAACTACCAAAGAAGAAATCAAAAGTTTTAAAGCTGTTCCTACTCCAATGCCACAAGTGGATAAAAATCAAATATTTGGTGTGATGCAGAGAAGAAAATATGCTTAGTTAACTGAATTTACACTAAAAAAACCCATCAATTTGGTTAAAGTGGTTTGTGTTGGTCGATGGGTTCTAAAACTTGCAAAGAACTTCAAGCTGGTATTTATTCCTGATAGCCAGACAGTATTAGTCCTCTTTTTTCGAGGACAAAAAAAGTGAATGATTTATTTATCACTGACCACAGAACTAATGATTATGGGCTCTTTCGCATAGTAACTCCTGTGAAAAGGGTTGGGGAGTTTATCTAACCGCAAGTTTAAAAGACTAGCCAACAGTGTGATGTGGCTGCTGAGTAAGCTCATGCAATTTCAAGCTACATTTATAAGGATAATGATATCTTCTATGAATGTGCTGCTTTTTACTGTAACAAGTGGTTGCAGATGGATGATCTCATTTTACACAGTGGCTGGAATATAGGAAGTCAGTTGTCTTATGCTCTAAAGGAGTTATGTATCTCTTAGAGGAATACGGACTCATATTTTAAGACTTACCCTGACGTTCTTTATTAGAATATATCCAGAAAAGGAAAGACATAATATTGTAAGGTTCCTTTAAGAATATATATGCATACACACATATATATTTATATATAAATTACACACACATATATACATGTAGTATATGATGTTCATGACCCTGTTAGTATATTCAGCTATTGGGGAGACTAACAGGAAAAAGAACAGAATTATTCTGCATTACAAGAAGAAATTACAGCTCAACATAAGGAAAAACTTTGCAATGAAAAGTAGCACAGTAATGAAATAGACTGCTCTCTAGGAAGAGCGAGGTTTTGATTGTTATAGGACTCTCCGTTCCAGACAACACTCTTAGGGATGTTCCCAGAGGAAATTCTACATTTCCTCACTACAACCAAAAGTCATCTAAATCTCTGTGCTCCTCTGCATTCTGAAACTCTCTCTCTGTGCTCTCTCTCTCTCTCTCTCTCTCTCTCTCTCTCTCTCTCTCTCTCTCT
>NW_004949115.1:4354024-4357547 GCF_000317375.1 Microtus ochrogaster
CTCTGTGCTCTCTCTCTGTGCTCTCTCTCTCTCTCTCTCTCTCTCTCTCTCTCTCTCTCTCTCTCTCTCTGTTTTTCTAAACCAGTGAGTTTTATTGGAGTCAGTAAGAGGAATATGGGTGAAGGGTAATTTACAGGAACAGAAATGATTCACAGACAGCTGTATCACCAAAGCTCACTCTAGCATGGGTTTGAGCTCACAAAAGCTCAAAACCTGGATCATGCGGAACAACCTACAGGAAGCTCAACAGAACATAGATGTCTCAGGATGCTCAGGTGACAGTCTGAGCCTCTTTCATATAGCTTAGCTGATCTCTTCTTTTTTTAAAGTATTATTTATTTATTATGTGTACAATATTCTGTCTGTGTCTGCCTGCAGGCCAGAAGAGGGCACCAGATCTCATTACAGATGGTTGTGAGCCACCATGTGGTTGCTGGAAATTGAACTCAGGACCTTTGGAAGAGGAGGCAATGCTCTTAATCTCTGAGCCATGATGGGAGAGATGGCTGGTCTCTGCCTTTTTCAGACTATCTGGCAGTATACCTAAGTAGTCCTAACTGTGCAGCAGCTTTCATTGGAATTCCATTGGAATGCTAAACTCTGGACAAGAAAATGTGATTGGAAGTACTATATATACATGACTTTCTATGTTGATATTTAATGCCACTGAAACCCTATGCATTCTTGTTTACTTGGCTAGGTAAGTATAGGAATTCCAGGAGAAGACTTTGAAAAATTTTCATGGGGATGGTAGAAAAACCTTTAGCTGCATGGAAAGTTATTTGAATGCCCCAAAAGAGACCATATGTTTTCAACAAGTAAATATTTTTCCATGTTAAAATATTGTGATCTTTGTTTCTTTTAAAATATTAGTTATTATCACCCTTACTAATATAACCACCAAGGTTTCTTTCTATCCAAATATGATAGTTTTTTTCTTAATTTCTTTAGAAAGTTAACTATGTAGCCAAAGATGACCTTGAACTTCAGAATTTCTTTCCTACTTTGGAAAAATTGAGTGCCATGACCATGAGTTTGTACCACCATGCCCAGTTTATACAATCAATACTGGGGTTGAAACCCTGGCCTTCCTTCACAAATGCCTGGTGAAACTCTACCAAAAATGATAAATCTTCAGCCATACTGTACTTCTTGAAAGCTAAAAATACAATCCTTTCTAAAATTGAATTTTGAAAATGTAAAAGAATTTAATGGGACATAGCCAGTGAAGGATGTTGTCAGACATTTTTAGTTATCACAGAATAGCACAAATTATTACCTGTCATTCCCATCAATTTATATATCTGTGCATTTATTCATATACAAGTCTGTAGATGTGTATTTATATATATATATGTGTGTGTTTATATCCCAAGTTACTAAGCTTCAGACAGTGTACTTACTGCTTGGAATGAATTAACTGACATCCATAATTATAAAGGTCACAGTCTAGTAAAGGGAGACAGATGGACCAATAAATAAAACTAAAAGCCAAACATGCTAGGACAGAAAAATCCAAAAGATGCTGTAAGAATATTGATAAAAAGAGGAATAAGTTCTTTCTGTGACTGTGGCCTACCAATGGTGAAAGGTATCATTGGGAGTTGATGGTAAGCTGGGGGCTGGGAATGAGAGGTGGGATGACTTGCCAAATGAACACAAGCAAACAAACAAGCAAGCAGTTGGCTATTACTGGAATATTGAATGAAAGAATAAAATAAAACTAAAGTAGGTGGCAGCCTCTGGTCAAGGTAAGGAATTATTTTTTTCTATGCCACCTAAATGAAAAGAGGGAAGTAGGAGGAATGACCAGAAGGGAAACTGTGGTTAGTATTGTGTGAGAGTAGAATAAATAATGGAAAGAAAGAAAGAAAATTACTGATGTATTAAACTAAAGACAAATGATACAATTAACAGTTTCATTTTGCTATGCAGTGATAATGGCATAGAACTGGAGGCAAAGAGATCAATTTGAATTTATTATAACACTTCTTCCTGCAAGAAATAATAGAGCTGAATTTGAAATTGTTGAGTAATGATTGATGTAGAATATTCTAAAGAATATTTAAACAATGTTGGAAAATATGCAACACAAGGCAGAGGGAAGAGTAAAACCACAACTTAAAAAAAAATGGAAGACAGCATGCTCCAGAGACCAGTACTACAAGTTTTTATTTCATAAAAGTTTGGCTATCATCCTACAATATATATGGTCAATCAAGACAATAAAACTCAAATGTCAGCCAATCAAAAAAAAAATAAAACCAAATACATTGAATCTGGTAAAAGGGAAAGTGGAGAGTATCCTTGAACTCAGTGGAGAAGAGTCTTGAACTCATTGGCACAGGAAAAAACTTTCTGAACATAACCTATTATAGGCACTAAAATAATCAATTAACAAACGGTACCTCATGAAACTGAAAAGCTTCTGTAAGGCAAAGGACACCATCATTCATTCAAAGTGGCAGCCTATAGATTGGGAAAAATTTTGCCAAATACACATGTGTTAGAGGGTTAATATCCAAAACATACATAGAACTGAAAAAGCTAAATATCGAAAAAAAACAACTCAATTAAAAATGAGGTAAAGATCTAAGGAAAGAATTTTCAAATGAGGAAACTCAAAAGGCTGAGAAACCCTTAAATGTTCAACATCGTTGATCATCAGTAAAATGCAAATGAAAACTACTTTGAGATTTGACCCTATACTTGCCAGAATGGCTAAGATCAATAACACAAATGATGGCTTGTGCTGGTGAGGATATGGAAAAAGGGGAACACTCCTCCACTTCCACTGCTGCTGGAAGTGCAAGCTTTTATAGTCACTTTGGAAATCAACATGGCATTTCCTCACAAAATTGTTAATTATTCTACGTCAAGATCCAGCTATATCACCCTTAGGCATATACCCAAAGGATGTTTCATGTGACCACAAGAATACTTGCTCAGCTATGTTCATTGATGCTCTATTCATAATAACAAGAAATTTGAAACACCCTGGATGTTCCTCAACAGAAGAATGGGTAAAGAAAATGTGATACATTTACACAATGGACTATTACTCAGTTTTTTAAAAAGACATCATGAAATTTGCAGGCAAATCAAAAGAACTAAAAAAAAACCATCATGAATGAGGTAACCCAGACCTAGAAAGATAAAAATAGCATGTATTAGCTTTTATGTACATTTTAGCTTTTAAATAAATGATAACAAAGCTACAGTCCACTGAATCACAGATTTTAGGTATTTAGTAAGGGTACATTTACACAATGGAGTATTACTCACACGTTAAAAAGAATTAAATAATGACATTTGCAATTAAATTAATGGAACTAGAAAAACTCATCCTGGGTGAGACAACCCAATCAACAAGAACAAATATGGTATGTAATTGCCTATATCAGGATGTTAAAAGTTAAGTAAATAATAATTGACCTACAATCCATAGGCCCACAATGGTTAAGTATAGATTAAGGGACTGGGGACAAACAGATCTTCCTAGTAAAAAGAACTAGAATAGATA
>NW_004949115.1:4358091-4373542 GCF_000317375.1 Microtus ochrogaster
GTCTGTCTGTCTGTCTGTCTGTCTGTCTGTCTACCTGTCTACCTGTCTACCTGTCTATCTACCATCTATCTATCTATCTATCTATCTATCTATCTATCTATCTATCTATCTATCTATCTATTTTGCTTTGTTGCTTTGGTTAAGACTTCATGTACCAACTTGGTTTAGGAGAAATATCAAACTCTGAGGATCCTTACTCCATTTCTTGTTCATCATATAGGAAAAGCTTACAGTTTTTCAACATTCAGTATATAATTTTCACTGAGTTTTTCATATATGACCTTTATTCTGTTCAAGTAATTTCTTTCCATTTCTAATTTGCTCCATATGTTTTTATCATGAAAGGTTGTTGAGATTTTTCAAAAGCTTCACCCACAGCTATTAAGATGCTTATGTGATTTTCATATGGTGAACCATCTGTACATTCCAGGGTAAATCCAACTTGGTCATGGTGCATAATCCTTTTAACATGCAATTGAGTTCAGGTTGCTGGCATTTTATTGAAGATTTCTGCATTTATATTCTTCAAGAATATTGATTAGCTTTAGTTTTCTAGTAATGTCTTTGTCTGGTTTTGCTAGTTGGGTAATGTTGGTCTAGTAGAATGTGTTTGGAAGTGCCTCAATTTAAATGTTCTAAAAATATTGAGAATTGCAAATAATTCTGTAAATGTAAGGTAGGCTTATCCAGTATATATATTCCATGTGCGCCTGGAATCTTCTTTGTTGTGAAACTCTTTATTCCTTATCCAGTAGTCACATTCATTATTATTTGTTCAAACTTTCTTTTTCTTTATGATTTAGCTTCCTTGATTTATGATTCTAGGAACTTACCCATGACCTTGAAATTATTCAAGTCATTGTCTATATGATTTTAATACCATAGAAGTAACAAAATATTGTGTCATCAGTTATTTCTGTGCTTTTATTTATGATTTTATTTATTTGAGTCTATTCCTCCATACTTAGAATTTAATCCAGGGATGCAAGCTTTGCATTCTAGGCAAGTTATACACCTGACATACAGCAATAATGTCGCCTTCCTCTGAAACAGTTTTGTCAATATCTTAATAATGAAGTAGTACCTAGTTTTAGTGATTTTTTTTCTATTTTATTTTTATTCTCTATTTTTATTATTCCCCTTCTTCCTCTTCTTCCTCCTTTGCTGAATTTGGGCATTTAAGCTTAATTTCTTATTTATAAGTATAAAGCTAAATTAAAGATAGATTGTTACTTTGAAATATTGACTCATGTTTAAAGGGGTTACTAACAACTATAAACTTTTTTGTCAGTGTATTAACTGCATGAGGGGCTTTCATTATATTTCAATACATGCACATAATGTATTTAGTCATATTAACCAATTCTATTAAATTGTGTTAGTCCTTCTTGCCCTTCTCCTGTTTTACTAATAGTCCCCAGTTGTCTTTCACGTGCTCCAGCCCCTGATTTTATATATGACATAAAACATGCAATACTTGTTTTTATGGGACTTTTTTATTTAACACAAAACTAAAATGCTTAGTATTATATTTGTTGGATCTCGTAGGTTTTTAATGCTACATTTTCATCTCTTTTTGTCTCAAGATATTATCTCCTCTCTTTACCTTTTGATTCCTTGTTTAACCTACTCGTTGTCCAACAACATTCTTTAGTTTCCCCATATGAATTTTATCTTTTCTTCAAATATTTCAATTTCTACTTTTATTCCATAATGGAAGGAAAAGCTACTTAGTTTAATTTGAGCTTTCTTAAATGTGTAAATACTTGTCTTAGGACATAGCACATGATAAAACCTGGGATATGTTTCAGATGTATTTTTAAAAAAAGACTCTGGATGGTATTTCAATATTGTGAAGAAAGCTTGTTTTTTGCTTTTCTGAGCTACTTTGGTTATAGCATTAAGTTCTATTAGTATGTGTGCATGTCTGTGTGTGTGTGTATGTATGAGAGGGAGGGAGAGAAGCAGTAAGAGACAGAAAGCATGAGACAGAAAGTGATATTTGGAGGGTAGAATTATCACTACGATTATTTTTAATTCTTTCCCATGTAATTTATATGTGCTCATTTATTTATATCCAGCTTATAGAGGCTTGTTTGATTAGTTTGATTAGGTCATATGCTGTTTGCTATGTTTCAAACATTGTGTTGGAGTGTGTGTTTACACACTCGATCTGAAGAAAGTTCTACATTACCCAGTCTAATTAGAAATTCTTGAGGTCTTTCAAGAAATTGAAAGCATCCAGTGGTTTTTTTGTGCGTTATCTGGGCTTATATTGATCACTTTTCAGTTATAGAACTTTTCCAGGTTTTATCCAAGAATGCATAATTTATTTATCCTTTTTCTATCAGTCCATAGTGGTATACATCTCCAACCACATAAAAGCTGCTTATTCCACTCACCTTCACCAATGTGAGACAGCAATTAATCTCTTGGGAGTCCTTCAAGCAAAATCAGAATATTAGATGTACAGGAAGTTATATAAGAAAGAGACACTGATAATTATGTTTACAATAAGATATACAACAGGGGAGTTGAAAGAAAAAGGAAGAATTAATTAAAAAAAATGTTATGCGGAGTAGATTACATATACTAAAATAATCCCCTTGAAAAAGACAGCTGGACAATACTGATAGAATTATTTATTGGCATATTTAGACACAATGAAAGGCAGAGTGTTAAGCAGAGACCAGAGCTTCATGGAAAAATGTAAACACAATCTTGCTCTTGGCAAATGAAAACTTCACTCTCACTCAGCTAATTCTGTCTATTATTACAAGGGGGTTGGATCTGCTGTTCTGCACACTATACCTTTCCCTACCGCTATTAGAGCATCACTTGCTGTCATTTGTCTTTCATTTCAAGAGTTCTTTTTCCATCAGAAGGTTATAAAAGCTGAATGCTCAGGACTAAACATGGGGAACAAGAAATAACTAGTTGCATTGAGAACCAGTGTGGAAAGTTTACAAGTGTTTTTTTTTATTTCTATGAACAAAATAAACACTTAAGAGAACAGGTGTTTTTAGGTTAATAAACTACTTGGTTGAAAGGGGAAGTCGACACAGGGAGAACTAAATAAATAATCTTTGTAATACACTCATACACATATACTAGCAGGTTAATAACAAGTCTGAGCTAACACATAGGATCAGGTTAATAGTCAGTGATTTGCTAGTGAAGCAGTTGATCCCTCTTACGTATGTTCAGCTAAACTGCCTGTGGGTATTAGAAAAGACTTTAATCACTGTATATGGCCGTGGTTAATGTTATTTTGTATCCACCCTACTTTACCGAACTATTAATGGAATTAATTAAATGATGTCTGAAACGTCTTTGACTTCCTTGGAGAAAAACACTGTGACTATGAAGTGTTATTGAAATTCACCCTTCCCCTTCTTTGATGCTCTGATTTAGCATGAGTCTCCTTCCTTCTTGAGTGCTTTTATTTTCCCATAATTGAGAAAAGCAGATTTTAAAGCGGGGGTTTGTAACCTGATTCCTTCTCTGGTCTATAACCTCATCCCAAGCCATACTCACATATTTTGTGTAGTGCTAACTCATCATCAGAGTAAGCCTCAAGATACACTATGGTTGACATCTCAACAAGTTAAATGTAATTAAACATCTTGGCTATAAATGGAAAATTGCCATAATAGCAAAGGGTATACTATAAACACATTTGCAACTAATAAAAAAATTTAACAGTCTGATATAGGCCCTCAGTGAGCCAGAACTCTTCTGTTAATGGAAATGAAGTACCTTATAATAATATGCAAAATTTAAATATACATTAGACTTAGTCCCAGGTTATTATCATATTCATAAACTATATCACAGCATATTTGGTGACAATTATCACCCAAATGTGTATTGATATAGTTTTGATATGTTTTGTTGATTGTTAATTATATTACATGTCTTTTAATGTATTTATTGGCTGTCTGTATACCTTTTTGGAGAAATGTCTATAGCTCCTTGTTTACATGATAAAAATGGGCTGTGAGTAATTACAAACTTTTCCAAGCTAGAAAGCAGTTTGTAAGTAATAAGACCAAATTGGCAACTTACAATTTACCCATAGCGCCTATTAATGTTAAACATGTTGTTGTTTCAGTTCCATCATACTGGAAGCATAACTTTGTTCTCTCTCTATTTTTTTCAATAGATTTTGGACAGAAAGGGAGTAACCGTCCTTGTGGAAATCATGTGAGAATCCACTATGATTTGATTCAGTGAGAAGACAAATATCATTGAATGAACAGCATTTTGGCTTTTCACCTTTGAAACCAAAGCTCAAATTCCTTTCCAAGTGGTAAACTAATCCGGAAACTGTAGGGATACCTAAAAAGTGGCTATCAAGTACAAGGCAATAAATCAAAGTTTCCTGTAAGAGTGTATAGTTAAATGATCAGAAACCTATATAACATATTGTCAAAAATCATTTATATAGGGAGAGTAAGCAAGAGACAAAAATAAGTTAAAAGCTAAGAATGTTCTACTACTGTAAAAAAATTGTAATGAATATGTGACCACTGAGGGAAGACATTATTCCCCCAAAGTTTATCTTGTCTATATTTCACAGCAATAGAATCAATTCTTCAGGAGATATTAGTAGTTCTATCTTCTAGGACACTTAATGATTAATGGATGCTTTTCAATGTCTGATATTGGAAAACATAGAGTAATAATTTTTCACTATATATAATTCTACACCGTGAACTAGGGTAAACACATATATTCTCCCTTATACCTTGAGTGGTACATATAATTTTATATAAATACAAATGACCATGCATGACTTTATCTTATACTTTAGCTGCACGTCTAGAAATCTGAAGGAAGTGTCTAGCACATTCACATATGAACTATCCTTAAATGTCCTCGTAGTTGAGATAGAAGAACATCTTTGCATCATTTAGATAATTCCTTAAATATCCTTTATACTTTAAAAACATAGGCATGAAGTAATCACTGCAATTTTTTTGTTCCCTTATAAATAGACTTCTTCAAGACATGACTCAGACATGTCAAGCGTGGTTTACAGATATCTGGTGCTACTAAAGAAGTTCGTGCTTATAATTCAAGCACCCAGGAGGCAGACGTAGGAAGATCATTCTTTCAGGACCACTTTGGACTATTTAGATTTCAGGGCCACCTTGATTTAGATAGTGAGACTCTATCTCAAATACATAGGGGTGGGAATATAACTCCATGGTTAAAAAAATTGTCTAGGGGGCTGGAGAGATGGCTCAGTGGTTAAGAGCATTGCTTGCTCTTCCAAAGGTCCTGAGTTCAATTCCTGGCAACCACATGATGGCTCACAACCATCTGTAATGAGGTCTGGTGCCCTCTTCTGGCCTGTAGATATACACACAGACAGAATATTGTACACATAATAAATAAATATTAAAAAAAATTGTCTAGCATATGTAAGGTTCAAACTTCATCCTCAGATTGCAGTAATCATTATCATCATCACCATCATCATAATAAATATTTTTGTTTTCATCATATACACATCATGCAAATACCAAATTATGACAACATTTAATGAAATAATCATGTATCCCTTTTCATATCAATAATTCTCTCCATGATTTTAGAATAATTAGTTGATCTCCCTTGGTTTGCTTATTCTCTGCAAACTTTAGAAAGAGCTGAATATTTTTAATAATTTTGATAAGCTAAACTGACTCAAATGTGTAATAAATAGATTTTGCCCTCTGGGATATTGTGTGTCTGTGCATGTGTGCATGCAGATGTACTTAGTGTGAGTGAACTCAATTGTCCATGTATGTATATGTAGTAGCCAAAGGTCAGCTTCAGGTATCTTTATCACTCTCCTTATGACTTTTTAAGACAATGTCTTTCACCGAACCTAGGTCTTGCAGGTTAGGTTAGAATGGCAGGCCAATGAACTTCAAAGTATATGACTGTGCATGGCCCCGATTTCCCAAACCAACACTAGGGTTACAGGTAGGTGCTATCACACATGATATTTATGTGGATGCTAGGGATCAGAGTTCAAGTTCTACTCATTGTGTGGCAAACACCTTACCCATTGAGCCACCTATCAGTCACTAGCAGCCTATTTTTAATATTGCTGTATTGATGTAAATAGTGGGTTGAAAAGATTTTACCTTTGGCAACTTTTAATTTTTTCTAATGAATCTAGTGTTTGAGTTGAGATTAGCGATCTATGTAAAGGTGTTGGGCAAACACCTTTAATGTATTAGATTCTGCCACAGGACAGCCACTCTATTTCTCATTTCAGTTTTCGGTGTTCTCACATCACCTCGGAATTCTTCTTATCCATCTGCCTTCTCTACTATGATAGTTTGGTTGTAATTGCCCTTGTAAGCTCATAGAGAGTGACACTATTAGGAGGTGTGGCTCTGTTGGAGTATATATGGCCTTGTTAGAGGAATATGTCACTGTGGTGGTGAGCTTTAAGGTCTCATACATGCCCAATCCATGCCCAGTGGTTCAGCCCACTTCTTGTTGTCTTCTGATCAAGACGTAGCCAGCACCATACCTGCCTGCATACCACCATGATACCCACCATGATGATAATGGGCTGAACCTCTGAAACTGTGAACTACCTCAATTAAATATTTTCCTCTGTAAGAGCTGCCATGGTCATGATGTTTCTTTATAGCAATAGAAATCCTAACTAAAACACCAACTAAACTGAGTACCTCTTCATTCTAGAAAGCTCATTTCATCCAATTCTGTATCTTTTGTTAATATTTTGTTATTAAAAATAGCAATATAAATTGCAATGCAATAGAAATAGTTATTGGGAAAATATTAAGTGCTTTCCTTTTCATCTGTTGAGAAATTTATTAACATTGGTATAGTAAAGGTTTGTTTCTTAAATAAAAAGCTGAATTTACCTTCAGAGAAAGAAAATAAAGAGAAAAGAGGAAAGAATTGGATTTGCCCATTCTTAGTGTATATTATTTTTCTTTTTATATTCTGTGCATTATTCCAGGCAGCTTCAGTTGCATAAGCTTGTTATGTGGGAGCAGTAGTTTTCTGACTACTTTGTTAAGAATGTGTTTATAATCTCACAGTGTATGGTTATTCAGTTAAGATTAATCTTCTCTCAGAATTATAATGTGAACACAATTTAGCAACAACTGAACTGTCATCTCTTTGTCAGCAAAAATGTATGTAAATTTCTAGAACCTTGTGGATGACTAATGGATTACACTATAACAGAAAGAAGTTGAGATTTTTATTTTCCTCTAGAGACACAACAAAATATCTGTACTGATGCCAAATCTATGTCCTAAAGTATTTATTTTTACTGAAAAATGTTGTTAGACTATCTTTAGGGACAGCTAGAACTGAAAACAGATTGTAACCCTCAAGTTCCTTACACCACATTTTCTAAAGCTACCTGGAAATTCATGCTCAATATTTCTGATAAAAATTTCTTTATAGATAATGAGAATGTGAGTGTTCTTCCGGAGGGGAAATGGAATTAAAGATGATCTAGATAACCTAAATTTTGCTCTTTTTAATAACAGTATACCCTTTGCCTAACAAAGTATCTCTATTTTAGTGACCACTGTCAATGATTTGAGTTTCTTGATGACTTTTGTGTCAGAGTCTAAGAATAGTTAGCCTCTGACAAGAAAACAGATGCTAGAACAGCTGGACTGGATGATTCATTTCCAAGAAGGTTTCTTCATTTACATGTCTGATACCTTGGTATTAACTGAATTTTTTCTCTCCACATGATTGATGATGTGCCCATGTGACTTGAGTGAGTTTCATGTAGCTTCATGTAGCATGGTGGTTTTAAAGCTGATCAAAAGACTGGGAGAGAAGTTGTAAGTCTCTCTCAACCTAGCTCCTAGAATCTTAAAACAATATTTATGTCCTACTCTATTAGTTAAGCCTACCCTTGAGACCAACCAAGAGTCTGAAGAGTAACAAAACCCACAATCATATTGTAGGAGTAGCAGAAACAAGTATGTTTTTACCATATTGTTGCCTTGAATTTTAAGAGATTACATTTATCAGACCCTTATTTAAGAAGATGCTTAGGTATTTGGATTTGGCTATTGTATTCCTCGGACACTTATAAACATTTTGATCTAATTTGAGGATATCTGAAGCTTAAAAAATACACTGGATAAATTTTGGAATCTGGTGAAAATGATTTCTAGATGTTTTATTTTTACTAAATTATCAATGTTTGTTATTGAATTTTGAAATCCACCCTGTTTTGTGTGAACATATATTCCAATATACACCAAAGTATCCCTCCAATACTACCATGCTATATTAATTTTTTATATTTCCTCAGACATAAACTGAGGCATCCAATAAACTATTGTCTTTTTCTAATTCTTTTTTCCTATAATGAGGTTTTTTAAATGTGTTTATCATTCTGATTACAGATCTCTCATTAAGGCTCAGAACTTGATATTTACAGTGCTCATAACAATTTCTTTACTACTGAGGAATAAAAGATCTTACAAAATGATTTCTAATTTGAAGAAATGGTTTCAAATAAATAAAACCACTACAAATTACCTAACACTGTATTTGTTAAAATGCAGAAGATCTAGTGACCAATTTTGTTTTACTTTTGCCAAATGATACTTGAACATCTTGTAGAAACATCCTTTTGAGATGAAAAATGGGTACTTCTCCATTTTTCTGTCAAAAAAGGTTTGTTCAGACTGAATAGTTTGACATGATACTTTAGATAAAAACTATAAATATAAATTAGATAATAATAATAATTTTACAGGGTGGTAATATTAGTGGGATGTGTTGTTATGTGTTGGAATATTTGTTCATACAAAGCAAATATATTGTAGATGTTGCAAACAACCCATGCAAGGCTATACTTTGTGAAACTGAGTAGGATTTATCCCTTAAAAAGGCCTGTTTCCTTGTTTTGAGCTAGGTTGAGAGAAACTTACAACTTTTCTATGGAAGTGTACACAGTGGCAGAAAAGAACAAAGGGTCTTCCCACCGTCGTCATAAACAAAATTCATTCCAGTTTTATTTGGCATATTTCTGGAAATTTTGTTTTCTCTGCTTAGCATATAAGTTTTCTTTTTAAAAAAAATCTGTCTTTTACTGCTGAGTAGTATTCTAATATGTATATATTCCATACTTTCTTCATCCATTCTTCTATTGAAGGGCATCTAAGTTGTTTCCAGGTTCTGGCTATTACAAACAATGCTGCTATGAACATAGTTGAGCATATACTTTTGTTGTATGATGGGGCCTCTCTTGGGTATATTCCCAAGAGTGGTGTTGCTGGGTCCAGGGGTAGGTTGATCCCGAATTTCCTGAGGAACCGCCACACTGCTTTCCAGAGTGGTTGGACAAGTTTGCATTCCCACCAGCAATGGATGAGTGTACCCCTTTCTCCACACCCTCTCCAGCAAAGGCTATCATTGGTGTTTTTGATTTTAGCCATTCTGACAGGTGTAAGATGGTATCTTAAAGTTGTCTTGATTTGCATTTCCCTGATCGTTAAGGAAGTTGAGCATGACCTTAAGTGTCTTTTGGCCATTTGAACTTCTGTTGAGAATTCTCTGTTCAGCTCAGTGGCCCATTTTATAATTGGGTTGGTTAGCCTTTTACGGTCTAGTTTCTTGAGTTCTTTATATATTTTGGAGATCAGACCTTTGTCAGTTGCAGGGTTGGTGAAGATCTTCTCCCAGTCAGTGGGTTGCCTTTTTGAGCAAAGAACTCAGGACCGCGAGGGGTACACCCACACACTGAGACAATGGGGATGTTCTTTTGGGAATTCACCAAGGCCAGCTGGCCTGAGTCTGAAAAAGCATGGGATAAAACCGGACTTGCTGAACATAGCGGACAATGAGGACTACTGAGAACTCAAGAACAATGGCAATGGGTTTTTGATCCTACTGCACGTGCTGGCTTTGGGGGGGGGCCTGGGCAGTTTGGATGCTCAACTTACTAAACCTGGATGGAGGTGGGCGGTCCTTGGACTTCCCACAGGTCAGGGAACCCTGATGGCTCTTCAAGCTGATGAGGGAGAGGGACTTGATAGGGGGAGGTAAATGGGAGGCAGTGGCACGGAGGAGGCAGAAATCCTCAATAAATAAATAAATTTAAAAAAAACAAATAAAAAACAAATAAAAACCAAACAAAAAAAGTAAAAAAATCTGTCCACTAGATGTCTCAATGTAAAATAATAATAAAAGTTCATGAATATCTTTATGCAACCCCTGGAAAACCAGAGCACACCGCTGACATATTTGTATCTTAATAGTGTAAGTTAAACTAACTGGGTAGAAAAAAATGTCAGTAAATCTATAGTTTTTCATTTCCTTTAACAAAATATAATGATTTAAAAAATAATATAGGAAAGTTGGAAAAACAATAGTGCTATATTTCAACAACATTTACAAATCATCTACTACCCCCAAAGTCCAATATATTTATTATATCTCATCTTTTGGTTTAAACAGACTTAACATGAGTACTCACATTGTTAGGCAGCATCTAAAAGCTACATTTTAGAATAGTGGACAAGACCTTAGGAACATAACTTTTTCTCTCCTCTTTTTAAATTAGAATAAAATTTTACCAATCCAAGTTTGGTTGGTGAAATCAAAACAAGAGTTAATAATTTCACAAGCAAGTAAAAATATTGTGTATAATTTGTAGGCACCACCATGGTCACAAATTACAAAAGATCATATAGATTCGAAAATTCACTTAGCTATTCCACTCTTTGTTATTAATTGAAAAACTTCAGATTACTATGATCAAACTGAAGATAACAAAAGCTCACAAATATTAAGTAACATATTTTAGATTAAAGGCCACATTTTGGAAAAAACCAAAGTAGGCCTGCCTCTAAGCTTTATTCTTATTGTTCTTTCAAATCATGTGCATTGAAGGAAGGGAACACATACACACACACAAGCACACAAGCTTGACATTTTATGCTCTCGTTTGAAACTGTGAAAAGTGAGTAGTACTCATAAACCAACTTGTTACTTTTCCCGACATCACATGATTCATAAATATTCAGGATCTTGTCCTTAAAATGGGTTTTAAATAACACTGGATTGTGCTGTTGGAAATAATATTATCAAATCATTTTAAAGGCTGCACCAAGCCCTATCTTTTATGAAGTGCTTAGTCTCCAGAAGTTAATGGTCTCCAAATAAAATTTTTTGGCTGACACATGTATGGTAAGTTTTCTGTACCAATCACCGATGCAAGACAACCATGAATCTATCAATCACAGAGTTAAAAAGCTCTGTCGTATAGCACACTTAATACCCAGTGTAACAAATTAGTATTACCATTCCTCCATGCAATACAAACTCATTTCCTTAAACTGCTATTGTACTGAATGCCAGGGTTATAAATGAGCAGAACACAAATTGATTTGCATGTAATAACAGTGGCAATAAACCTTTCCTGGTTCATGCAATTTTCCCCATCTGTTAACAGAGAACAAGTTTAGGATCTATTATTATTCCCAGAAGGAGACTTACCCAGCTGGACATCTATCACACTTGGCTGATTTTCCATGGGGAACAATGGCTTGGGAGGCTTGTCTGTGAGCAAAGCTAAAAGAGAAAATGAAAGAAAGTAATGGAAAAATTGAGATAAATTATAGGGTAAAGATGATTCCATCGTGTATGATATTTAATGTTTATAGACTTGATGGTGTGTAAACATTTATTAGATAGTGTTTGTACTTGGGCTGTTACTCTAGCCATACAATATCCATTTCCCAGTAAATTTAGAGCTCCATTGATTCACTTAAAATAGGATATCCGCACAGCTATATATTCCAACGCATTCAAACAAATGGACTGCTTATTTTGGATGTATATTCCTAAGCTTGTATGTGTCAAGAAATATAGATTGAAAAAATAAAATCATAGAAACATTGAAATTCACATATTTGCTTTGTAGCATTAAATAGTCAAAACGAATTGCAGTAGATTTCCCGTAGCATAAACTTTGCAGGAGTCCAAGTCATCCCCACTTTTGCCCTAATCTTCAGTAATGCAAGCAAGACTGATAGCTCTTTACGGACTGGTTTTAAAAAGTCAGTCTATTTGGATCTCTGTGAGTTCAAGGCCAACCTGGTCTACAGAGCAAGTTCCAGGACAGGCTACAAAGCTACAGAGAAGGGATTTTTAAGTAGGGACTTTGATGTCAATGTAAAACTTAAAGGATAAAATAGAGGACCTTAGTGATGAGAGTTATCAAGAATGATGTATGTACAAAGGACCACCTGATGAGAAGGAGTTGAATGGGCGATGTGAAGAACCAATTGTTCATGGAATAAACAATACAAATTGGAAATGACACTACATAGATAGGGAAGGACTCAATCCTGAAGGGTTTTAAGAAATATACCAATGGATTGGGGCATGATATGGTAGGCTATAACGTCATTAGTGATTCTTGGAGTAAAACAATTACTCAAATGTCAACTGAATCTAATGATGGTGAACATGGCATGTAGAATGTGCTGGAGTGCAAGAAAAGTGAGTGAGAAAATGGTACTAAAGGCGAGGCAGGGTAAAGCAATGAGTAAGACCATGAGTCTGGAAAAACGGGAAAAAAAAAGAAACAAATCTTAAGGATAATCAGAAGAAAACAGCAGAGGAATATGTCATATACACTGTTGTCAGAAAGAGTCTTATCCTATTATTCATATATTGAATTCATTTAAATTACTACTGTTTTCATATCTTGCTTAAACTATATAACTTGATCTTGCCTCTTTAAAATGTTTTATAAGTCCTTTTAATACACAAGAGGCTTAGCTATGGGGTAGGTTACAAAAGATAATAATTAAATCATAATTAATTAACCATTTGGGAAATCTCTGCTGATGTGAAAAGGGTCTATCTCAGCACTGAGCGTTGATTACAGGGGCACTATCTCAGTGTTAAGTATTGATTACAGGATATGTACAGTTATAGAAATAAACGATCATGATGAGAGTCTCAAAAATACTTCTTGATAACCAAAAATACATCACAAATATATGTAGAAAAGATATTTATAACATAAGCTCCATCTTCCTTAAGTGCCCGTGATAGAAAAAAAATGCTAAATGAATTGTTTTCATTTTTCAACAAATCTTCATTGTTAGCCAACAAAATATTCTTACAGAATTTAACATTTTTAATTCAAGCAGACTTGTAAATAATGTATACAGACCTAAATATCTAATATACAATCTTTACAATGTATAATAAATAATCATAATGTATTATACTTTCAGTTGATTTTAATAATACGATCTTTAATTGTTATTTAGAATATAAGAAATAAAAGCTTAAACATCTGAATTCAAAATCCAATCACATATGATGCTCAGATTGACTGCCATAGTTCACTACTGTCAGTAACAACCAAATATTTGAAACAACTTAAATTTCCATTGATAAAACTTTGGCTAAATAAAATTGTGGTAATTTTATATATTTATATCATATATTATAATACATTAGATTGAAAGAATGAGATACATTTGTAAATATGATATAAACATATCTCTACAACACATTGCAAAGAAGCAAGGTCATAAATAATGTATATAGCATGGTACTACTGAATATATAACTGCAAAAGTTTTAAATGCATAAAATTTAGATAAATATGGAATATTCTGTCATAAGGTGTCACTAAGGTGAGGAACTGGGTAGCTAAGGAATAGTGGGCAACAAGGGCAATGCAGAATGGTAGCCTATACAAAAATTCAAGTAACATTATGCAGATTGAGCAGGTATATATTTAGCACTATACATAAACAAATTTTATGTATATAAAACACAATTTAATGAAAAAGAGGCGGTGAATTTTCACTGCCTAGGGGATTAGCCTTCAGCAGTGCAGGGCTCAAAGGTAATCCATGCATGAGCATACTAAAACGTTTTATCTCAGGGGTAAGGGAAAAGATATACACTCTCTTGATGGTTTCCTTCTAATCTTTTCTTTATTCTTCTTTTACCTTCTCTTTATGCTTTATTTTCCTGGCAATTTCCTTCCCTCATTCTTTATGTTTTTCTTCTAACTCTATATTTATTCTTGATGTTTTCCTTCTAACCCCTTCTAACACTATCTTTATTCTTTTCCTTACAGATTATATATTCCAGCAAAATCTTTAGGGCAATATAAAAATTACAATGTGGTTACATTCTATTTTTCAAGTGAATGATTACAATGAGTACAAGTAAAAACATGTTTTCCATATTTTTACATGATTAAACATTTTACATATTACAGGTAAAAAACAAATTATTCCAAGAACTCACGTACATTCATACCCTAGCAACTCGTTATAGATTAACAGTGTAGGCAAGCAAGGTATTCTTTTACTGGCAGGCTGCATTTTTGTAACTACAAAGAAAGGACTAATCACTTTATTACTCATCTTGAAAGGTAATCTTATAAGGAATCTTAAAGGAATCACAAACCTAAACTTTTATATATGAAAAGCAACCAGCTCTACTTTACATCTTTAGGGTGCATACCTCTCAGGAGATTGAAGAGAAATGGATATTATAGAGAATTTAACATCATCTTCGGCCATCAACCAATCCTAGCAAGAAAGGCACATCAGCTAATTGAACTGTGATCCCTGGACCAATCCAGTGGTTTCATGACAGGCAATGAGTCAGCTGAGCAATGATTGCTTTAGAACTTCTCACACATATACACCTTTAACCTCAAAACTCAAGAGAGGGAGAAAATAAAATTGCATCTTCTGTCCAACAATTCACTGTAGGATATTTAAATGTGGACCCTCATTTCATGCTAGAACCATGCGTAGGCCTTGGAATTACCAGAAAGTCCTGAGTATGTTTCATGATAAACTAGCAACTGAGCCATTCATCTGGATCTTGACCACCAGCTCAAAGCCAAACCTTATGGCACCCCCACGTAATGATAGCAATAAGATTAGCTAGAATACATTCTACCATGGGTAGGACAGCTCATTTGTCTGCCCCACAACCATCTTTTAAAAATTTCATATCAAACTCACAATTACGGCTTGGGAAAATAAGATCTGTTGAAATCAATAATCTTGAACAACAGAGTAGACGTTTACAATTTTATCAGAAAACCAATCCTAGACATGAGAGGGAGTAATTTGGGTATAACTAAATGTTGCTTTGTGATTGGAAGAATGGAAACAAGGGATTCCGTTTGATACAGATGTTTCAGACTGATTTCCCTCCGCTGCCCTTCCATCTGTGGCTGCTTATCTGCTTTGTTTAATTATCCTGGAAACAACCTAGATGTCCTTCAATGGAAGAATGGATGAAGAAAGTGTGGAATATATACACATTAGAGTACTACACTGCGGTAAAAAAAAAATGACTTCTTGAATTTTGCATGCAAATGGATGGAAATAGAAAACACTATCCTGAGTGAGGTAACCCAGACCCAAAAAGATGAACA
>NW_004949115.1:4374105-4398214 GCF_000317375.1 Microtus ochrogaster
ACCATGAGGGGTGCACCCACCCACTGAGACAGTGGGGCTGATCTATTGGGAGCTCACCAAGGCCAGCTAGACTATGACTGAAAAAGCATGGGATAAAACCGGACCTCTGAACATGGCAAGCAATGAAGGCTGATGAGAAGCCAAGGACAATGGCACGGGGTTTTGATCCTCCTTCATGTTCTGGCTTTATGGGAGCCTAGCCAGTTTGGATGTTCACCTTCCTAGACATGGACGGAGGGGGGAGGATCTTGGACTTTCCACAGGGCAGGGAACCCTGACTGCTCCTTGGACTGGATAGGGAGGGGGAGAGGAGTGGGTGGAGGGGAAGAGGGGTGGAAGGAGGGGGAGGGAAGTGGGAGGCTGGGAGGAGGCTGAAACTTTTTTTCCCTTTCTCAATAAAATAAAAAAAAGAAAAAAATTATCCTTAAATATAATTGCTCTACAGAGCATACCAACACACTGGGCTTAATGTGCTACTGAAGCTACTAAAGTTACTGTCTGTGTCTTCCTTAAATGAGGTTTTATGTGTTCAACACTAACACTCTTGAGGCGTATGCTCAAATGAACCCGTTTCTATTGAGTCCAGTAGTTTCCGTCATGCACCGCCAGATCAGTCAGTGTAACGGAAATGATTTGACAATGCCATGAACGTAGTGGATATATGAATAGCATTATTTATTGAAATGGATGAATCGGTTGATTACGTTGCCTTTACACTATACACTAGTATTACATTTTTTATCACCCTCTTCGGCTTTTCATTTGTCTACTTAATTAGATTTCCAAAAGATCAAGTGAAAGGGAGTTAAATTCAGTCATTAATTTCTGCAAATGATGCTATTTTGGAATAAGTATGTTAAGGTCAATCAACTGGACCAGCTCCACAAAGCCTAGTAAGTACCGAAACACATGAACCCACATACAGAAATCACTAATTAAAACAGCATTTCAAATCACATACCAAAATTTCTATTTTTATTGCAACATTTAGCTGTTCACACCTAACAGTATCTCCTACATTTACTGGAGGATAAAATCTAAACTGATCACTGAGGAACATAAATTACGGTGATGACAATATAGTCTTTAAAATGGTGTTGAATTTTTAGTTATCCTCTAATTTATCAGCTGCACATATCAAAGATTTTTTTCCTCATTTACCATATTAGTATACTATATTAATTTCTAAAACTGCACTATGACTGAAATCCCCCCCGAGTTTATAATTACCAAAGTTATCCTTTAGAATAGTTATCAAAGTGATCATGTGGTTGTTTGAATAGGAGTGGCACACATAGACTCACATATCTGAATACTTGGTCAGTAGGGGATGGCACTATTTGCTAGTGATTAGGAGGTGTTGCATTGTTGGAGTAGATGTGGCCTTATTGGAGGAAGTGTGCAATTGAAGGTGGGCTTTGGGGTTTCAAATACTCAAACCAGACTCAGTGGCTCCCCTTTTCTTGCTGCCTGCAGATCCAGATGTAAAACTCACAGCTCTTTCTCCTGCACCATGTCTTCCTGCATGCCATCATGCTTCCCCACATGCTGATAATGGACTAAGAATCTGAAACCGTAAGCAAGCCCAATTAAATTAAACATTTTCCTTTATAAGAGTTGCCACACGTCCATGGTGTCACTTCATAGCAATAGAGCGCTAAGACAGATTGGTTATTTAGCATCTTCTGTGACTATGTGTCATTCTAAGGTATTTTGCATTACGTCTGGCAAATAACTTGCAAATAAAGTTCCATAGATTTCATTCCTAAAGCTGCAATGAGACCTTTCTGATATCAGCATGTCCACAATATTCTCCTTACTACCTTCCACTTCCAAAACAGCCCTGATAACCACAAAAGCAAATTTTTTTTCTCGTCTGAAATCCCAAAGTATTTACAAGTTCTTTGAACTATTCATTTGGTAAATAGCAAGCATTGCCTTGATTATAAACTCATCCTCACTTTATATGGATCTGCCAAGTTATCACAAATGGATTTTTAATCTTCTGGATGAAGATCATGCCTCCAATAAGTCAGCATACAAAGTAGTATTTGACCTTGAAGAACAAATAAACACAATCTGAAAATTAACTTTCACTAGAAAATAGGACTTCCCATGGGCCTCTTTGATTGCAAGGAACACAATTTTGCTGATTACAGCTAAAAAAAAAAAAAGGAACTTATCATGGGACTCTTTCAAGGGTGGCAGAGAAATCTGGGGAACTAGGTCTAGGAATGAAAGAAACTAGGCCAGGTATACAGACAAGAAGACTAAATAATAGTTTCATCTTATTTCCATAATTAAGTTAAACTGGTTTTATGACTTCTCGACTGTGTTTGACTTTATTGTGTTTTTTTTTATTCTGTCTCACTTTGGTCAAAATTTAAAAACGCCAAGAAAAATAAAGAGAATAGACAAGTTTTGAGTTATATTATAATCAAGAAAACATACATATCATGATGGAAAGAAGAATCCCCTAAAAGCAGGTTTGCTCAGCTTCTACATTACTAAAACTTATTGATAAACTAGCAGTTCTCAATCTGTGGGTCATAACCCTTTGGGGATTGAAGGATCCTTCCACAGGGGTTGCCTAAGACCATTGGAAAATGCAAATATTTACATTACAATTCATAACATTAGAAAAGATGCACTTATGAAGTAGCAATGGAAACAATTTTATGGCTGGGGATACATGAGGAACTATGTTAAAGAGTCACAACATTAGGAAGAGGGAGAAACAATTTTTTTTTATCAAAAATGACTGGTCTGTTCATTGCTGGATGCATTAGAACCTCTGTCCAATCAGATGTCAGCAAAGCCTATCATAATGATAGACATTGGCCAATGGACAAAGGGGAATAAAATCATCCTTGGTAATAATTCTCAACCAAAAAGGAAATGAAAGTTGGTACTAAAAAGAGAAATAAAAACTAGATAGCTAAGTCACAGTATGGGCATATTTTATTAATTTCTATATCAACAATATTTTCTGGAAGAGGTACTATTAATAAGGTGTGTTTTTACCACCCAGATTTACTACTGATGGCAATGTGCATTTCACTAGTCAAAACAATGGTATTTGTTCAAATACATTCAAAGTTCCAAAATAGTGATGAACCTTTTCCAATTGGCAGAAACTACTCCCTGGACTCGTGTGTCTTCCAAATTGCCCAAACTCACAAACTAACTCAAAAACGGAGGAGGGGATGGGGTCATAACAAATCTATGCATAACCCCAAAATGGCAAGGTGCATAAGAATCATAAATTATGTGGTGTTTTGAGGGAATTAAAGAATTTAGGAGGAAAATTAATGATAGCCTCTCTATATGAAGACAGAAAGGAAGCTCTTCCTGAGCGGATTAGATTTCAGAGAAGCCAGATATCTTTTAAATAGCCTTCAAATTTTCCTACAACCACGAACAGGGATTTACCAAGCTTAACCAGATCATTGATTAGTGTGAAGATTTAAGATATCCAACACAGAATTGATGCAAAAGTTTCTGAACTCTGACCATACCAAAAGTAGCATTACTCATTGAAATATTTTGTATTTTGTGTAAATTAGGTAACAATTTCCCATGGCCAAGAATATATCTTTCTGGAAAATCAAATACATATATTTTCTTAGTCTAAATATGGTGTGCACATTTTACTATTTAATCTAAATCATTTTTATTAGAATTACAAAGATGAGGACCCACATAATTTAGGTGATAATCCAAGAAACACACACACAATTACAATAATTCAGTTACAGTCTTACCCAACCCTATAAACAAAACCAGAATCTGTCACATATAATGTGTCTTCTTTGTCCTATTTCTTGTTCTGTGTTTCTCACTTCGGAGATTTTCCTCTAGTCTTTGGGTATCCAAACTTGCACATCTCTCATCAAAATCAATTACAAAGGTGACTTTTATTATGAATTTCAGATGCTTGTACTTCAGTTCCTTTTGTAGGCTTGTAGGGTAATGCTTTATTCCTTTGTAGGCAATTTACTGGAAAACACTTACTGGACCCTACTGTCCTTTCCCTGCATTCATGCACAGTACAAGGAATATAAGACTTTCTTACAAATATGAGTTTTGGATTTTAAAGAGAGTGGATGTTAGTAGAACTCTATGAAATCTGAGAATATTTTCTTTGATATTATAGTCGAATATTTTATGACTAATTCTTCCTCTTTGTGATATTTTAGGAAAGAGATCCTGGTAATATTTCAAGTAAATAAATATCTGTGAAAAGTCAAACTGTTTTGAGTTCAGTCTGCTATTATTTCTGTCAACTATTCACTCTAGCAATTGATTTTTAAAATTAGTTTCACCTACTGAAATTATTGTTTACTCTGCCTTATTTATAACAGCAGACAAAATGATATGAACTATTTATTAAGCCTGTTTACAAAGGGGATATTTTCTCTAGATGTCTCAATTATGACAAAAAAGCTGTGCAGGACTAGGGGAAAAATTAGTGATCCTCATAATTGTTTGCAGAGTTTGTCAAACCATTCAGTTACTCATCTCACTTACTTCCCTATCCCTCACTTAAAAATCCTTTTATTTTTTGGATTTTTAATAAGCAACGGATGATGACAATGGATTATGTATTTTACATGTTTATTAGAAAGACAAAATGTTAATAACCACTAACAATGAGGCAGATAGAAGTCATATTCAGAAGATTAAATTATTTTGAAATACACATTTTTGTCGCGCACACACACACACCACACACACACATTATCTCTGACTCAATTTAAAGTCACTGCAAGCATTTACCTTTTTTTTCCAGCTAGAACAAAAAGTTAATCATCCCCTTTAATAAACAAAGGGTCCTTTAACAGGGAGATGATAAGTTCCTGGGGAAGTAAGACAAAATTCACTTAGCCATTACCCTTGTATAGCTCAGAGCCTTCAGGGTGACTGATTCAGGGTCTGTGTCCTTCCCTGCAATTCAGAGGATGTGCCCTGAGGGTAGTGAATGGTCAGGGCTTCTGTGAAGTTGCCCTCAGATGACCTTTTCTCTAGATCCCATATTTATATCCACTAATATTTGAATTTGAGTAATGCAGGGGCTTGAGGGAAAGCTTTAGCACGAAAGTAGGGCAATTTCTTCTCAACGCCATTTGACACAGGGTCTTTCTCTGGAGAGAAGATTGTTTGTTCAGCACAAATCTGCTCAGACATAAAGCAACTTCTTCAGACTTGAAAAGAAAACAACCTTGGGGAGAAATGGAAATTTAAACAGAGGTTGTTATGGTAGCTCCCACCCTTTTCCTTCACAATATATTTTTCCCTGGTTTTGCCTTTTCTGTCTCAGGTAAGATAGTCACCCTCTTTCTATAAAAGAGTACTCCCAGGACTAATATTGCTGATTTCAAATAAATTCCATGGTTATTATTAAAGAAATTCACAAAGTAACATATGTTCTGATTCTACAGAGAATCTGGGATATAGTTAGAATTCAAACAAGTACCAAGATTAAGCATTACAGATGGGTCATTTTATATCTGCATTAAGATCATCATTTTCTGTCCCCCTCCCCCACCCCTCGCCACCAGAGGACCTGAGAACCAGAGAACTGGCCCCACCCCTTGATCATTGTTAAAAGGGATGAACTAGTCAGAACAATGCTGGAGAGCTCACCTTGGTGGTGAGGATAAGGGAGAGCTGGTGGGCTGACCAACCCTGAAACTTTTCAGGCCCAGACCAATGCTATGAGTTGACCAACTTTAACACCTGCTCTATCTGTGATATGCTGGCACATGCACATGAAGAGGCCAGTCCTGGAGACCCAAAGCTGCAGGATCTCCATGACACAAGACAACAGCAGGATATCAACAAGGAATCCCAGTGAGGACCCAGCATCTACTGATAACATAGCAGACACTAGAGGCCTTGAACCAGATGGTTGACTCATTGCAATTAATGCTTGCAAGTAAAGATGTATGGACTAAATGGTACTTGCTGTGTCACACTGCAGCTTCCATGAAGAGACTGATTTTTTCCTCTTAAATTGTATTATTTTATTTTGGGGGATAGGTTGCAAGGGCAGGGGGCAGATATTAAGGTATGGGAAATGAATGGGGTGGAGGTGAATGATGTGAAAGACACAAAGAATAAATAGAAAGTTTAAAAAAATCATCATTTTCATGTGTGGTTGCTGATCTGTGAACATCTAGAATTTCACTCAGATTAAAATACATAGGGATATAAGATACTGAAGGATATGTAATTTTGGAGCTAGGCAAACCCTTAAAGTTTTGAAAGATGAAGAAATGGAATGGCAGAAACGATATCAAGATGTTCAGCATCATGCCGCACTTTTGTCCTAAAAGTATTAAAATTCAAGAATTTTAGAAGTCTAATATTTTTACCACTTCAAAATGGCTAACATTCAGTCATCATAAATTTAAAACAGGGTATTTTAACATTTATTTTTCTCTATAAATCCTCACAACACATAAAGCAAGTTCTATAATTATCAATATTTGATAAATAAGAAAGACTATGCTCACCAAGATAAAATTATTTCCCCAAATTTATTCAGCTAGTAAATATACTACAGGTCAAGGGCACAAATCATTCTTACCCTTGAGTGTAAGTTGGTAGCCACTATACTACACTGTCACCTCTAGTCACTGTTCTAAGATTTAGTGTAGCTTATTAGAGACAAATATGGTAGAATACACTTGTCATTATACCATAGTTGAGACAGAAGGATCTCTATACTTTTAAGCTATCTGAGACATGTAGTGGGTTTTAAGCAGGCTGTGCCTGTATAGCGACACCCTTTCTCAAAAAAAGGAAAGAAAACCATATGGTCCTATGAAAACATTGCTGTCTATGTGACTGAATTAATGAGATTTTATATGATGGCCTAGTTCTCTGCTACAGTTCCCACTGGATTAAAATAAAGGTGGTGTTGGGGTTGGATAAACCACACTTAGGAGAGAACTTCGTTCCTCTCCTTTTTTGGAGCCTCATTTCTTCACGTTTATCCCTCTTTCATCCTCAGTGCTAGCCAGGACAAGCGAAGCCCTTCTCACTTTATAGTGAATTTCTCCTCCTCCTCCCTTTTATTGATAATCTTGATTGTGAACTTGATGGGATTTAGAATTGTGATGGAAATGAACCTCTGGGCATTATAAGAGGGAGTCTCCAGATTAGGTTAATTGAAGCTTCACCCTGAATGTGGGTGATGCCATCTGAAGGACTGGAGTCTAGGGCTGAATAAATAGGACAACTTGAGCTGAGCACAAGACTTCATCTCTTCCCCTCTTCCTGAGCGCCAGTGCAATGTGACTAGCTGCTTATAGTTACAGCTGCCATGACTTCCCCACCATGTTGGACTGCAACTTCAAAACTGTGAGCCAGAATAAACACACCTCCTTCCTGAAGTTGTGTTTCTCATGTATTTGGTCACAGCAACATCGCCTGCATTTTGATCTCCCAGGTTAACTTCCGTTTCTGAGCCAGGTAGTTAGCAATCATAACTCCATTTCAGCCTTAGCTTCCTTTTTCTATAGCAGATGAAAATATAAACATCTTTGGGAAGGGACATTATCTTGCTGAGCACTATGTCACATACACTAATTAAATTAAATAATAGTATAATTTTGCTTTTTTTTTTGTTCGAGACAGGTTATTATATAAGCCATTCTAGCTTCAGACTCTCTTTGAAGCCAAGGATGGCTTTAGATATCTGGTTTTCCTTCCTCTACATTTAGAGTGTTGACATTATAAGAATGTACTTCCACAACCTGTTTACCAAGGGCCTCGTGTATGCTAGACAAGGTTCTATATGATGTACACTCATAGGTTTAAATAGAATGTAAGGAAAAGAAGTATAATATAGCATTTTGGCTGAAATATAGTAAAATGTACACTACATATTTCATATAGTTATCAAACGGATTTTTCTTTACCAGTTAAATTTCATTCAAATCAACTTGTTAACATACTGTTTGTATTTCAAATAAAAATCCATCAAAGCAATTATTAAAAGTTTCATTTTCAGAATAGTATTAAAGCTTTTCTTTCTGGCTTAATGCTTTATTTCTTTATCGTTTCCAAAACTCATTAGGCATTCATAGCCTGTCAACATAATGTTTTGTCTAATGCAAAAGTGTAGGGAAATGCAAAATAGCATGTCAGCAAGTTTAGCTGTTTAATTGTGTTAATAGTACCCAATGAAGATGGCAAACAAGTGTCGGTATGAAGCAAACACTTTCTTTAGAATCAGGTGTTTCATGACAAGAACGATATAATCTGACTCACAGAATCGTCTTTTGGTGGACATTAAACAAAATGTCATATTTAGAACTTAGGAAGAAATTTTCCTGATTGCAGAACTATTCTAATAAAAAGAGTTACTTAATTCAGGATTAGAAGTGGAAATAAAGCTGGTGTCAATCACAGGCATTATCCTTTTAGCCTTCTCCATGTGAACTATTTCCGCATTTATTTTTGACAACTGTCAGTAACTAATTTGTTTGCAAGAGAGAAAGCCAAATGCATAATCATCAAACCTCATAAACTGGTGCCAGGCATGCTGATGCAACTGCCCTGGCAGAAGGGCAGATAATCTCTAAAGAGAGACATTTGTACCCTTCCCTTTGGCTATCGGTCTATTGAAATGATTTATCATGCTTTAGGAAGGGGAAGACTGAAGCTTGGTGCCAGCCAGAGGATGACCTTACATCTCAGGAAAATATTTCTCGAAGTTCTGAAAGGTTCTCATACCACTTTGCAGGAGAGACTGGAGAGCCCAGACAAATGTGGATCAATGATGGGCAGAACCACAACTTGACTGGGAAATTTTCCTTATGTATACCTCATTTTTTATATTTTTATTGAGCTCTATATTTTTCTCTGCTCCCCTCCCTACCTCTCCTCCCACCTTCAACCCTCTCCCAGGTCCCCATGTTCCCAATTTACTCAGGAGATCTTGTCTTTTTCTACTTCCCATGTAGATTAGATCCATGTATGTCTCTCTTAGGTTCCTCATTGTTGTCTAGGTTCTCTGGGATTGTGATTTGTAGGCTGGCTTTCTTTGCTTTATGTTTAAAAACCACTTATGAGTGAGGACATGTAATAATTATCTTTCTGTATCTGGTTACCTCACTCAAAATGATGTTTTCTAGCTCCATCCATTTGCCCACAATTCAAGCTGTCATTATTTTTTTTCTGCTTATGTATACCTCTTATCCTCTACTGACACCAAAACCTCCTCTCTCTGCCCCTGATGTCAGACATGGGAGTTACTGAATCTCTTTATTTTTTCCTTTTCCCAATGTGATCACAGAGACTAAATCTGTGGTTTTCACTGTCACTTGTCCCTTTAATGGGTGAATTGGGAGCTGGTAGTTGAGCTTATGTTGTTGGAACTTCCAGAGTCAACTTTTTTTTAATTTAACTTAAATACTCTGATAACTAGGACGTTTACCAAAATCCACTTGGTTAGCAGAAGTAGAAGGATCAAAAAAATTCAAGACCATTATCGGTCATATGTGACACTAAACAAAACAAAAGCTAACCAAGTCTATAAATTGAAAGATTGTTTACATTTCACAGATAAAGAAAGAGGAGCTTGGAGAGGTTAAATTTTTTTGGTCCTAAGAATTCATTTCTAGACTCTAGAACCAGTATTACATCCCACCTTAGTGATCACTATTTGGTAGAATCCTATTGTCACCTGAGTCTTATTGATATGAGCTGAGAACTTAAGTTACTGCTGTCTTATCATAGAGGACTTTGGGTAACCTCTGCAAAGTCACCTAGCTATCAAAATGTGCAGGGCTATCTTTGAAACTCATCTGTTCGAACTTAAAACTGGAATCTTTGCCCCTGATCTCTCTAGGATGAGTATGTAATAGTGTTTTAATTGAACTCAATCACACTAAAATATCTGAAAATCATTTTCATCACTGAAGTCAAGACCCAGCTTTTAGAAATCTTGATTAATTTTCTCCACATGATGGGAGCTCTCTGGGAGGTTCCCAAGCTTGTTCCTTGTCTTCATAACACTGATGAACACTAATTTAATTAATCAAATATAAGTTGATGATCTATGATGTTGAAATTGATTTTCAAACGAAGCCAATTATGACTTCTCACAGTTCCAAGGGGAAAACATAAGCTAAGTGATTTTACAATGCCATTAGTGGATGAAGAAGAATCAAAGGGGGGAAAAAACTTAATTGAACTTACAAAGCTCTTGCCCCTCTTCAGTTAGCTCACATTAAGTACAACTGAGAAACTATGGAGGCAAGACTTATCTTTAGAAGGTTAAACAAGGAAACTTGGGAAGGTTCTAAGGAGGATGAAACTCTTGAAAAACAGGTGTCTTGCTTTTTGAGTTTAACCTTATAAACTTGCCCACTAAATGGAATTTTGAAGATGCCCCCAGATTTTCTAATAAGATTGGACCTCTTGAGCTGTCATTAGTAACCCCCTGGTATAGCTTTGTTCAGACATTGGGCTCAGTGCTTAGAAAAAGTGACTGCCTATTTCCACAAGCAGTGTTTGAAATCCTAGAATGCAGGCTAATGGTTTGACAGGTGAGCCATTGCCACTTGCCTTCCTTATAAACAATTAAATGAAGAATAAATAAATCTCTAAGTATAATCTGAATTTACCCAAGGTTCTGTACATCTCCCCCGTATCATCTGACCTTTTCATCCCTTGGTCTAGAAGACTGACACTTTCTCTGAAGAACGTTCCAGTATAGACAGAAACCCAGGTGTTCAATGCTGCTCTGGCTTCCTGCCCAATTGACATGGTGCCACTGAATGTTTCTACAGATAACATAAGCTTTCCCTGAGAATGTCTGCAGTCAAGAAGTGATCGGGTCATTTGTGAAAGAACAAAAGGCTTTTCAGGAAACTTCTGTGGGGGTGTTCGCTTGCTTTTACAAACCAGAGAAAATCCTGCAAGTGGTTGTTGCTGCATCAGGTGAATTAGTGTGTGCTGCTTTGCTTTTAGCCTGACAGGCTAGTTACACAACTGAGTGAAAACCAGGCCTTTCGAATCTTCATCTAAGGCCATCTAGTCCACCAGAGTTTTAACATGAGCCTGCCAGCGGGTTCTTGCTAGCACAGACCCATTTCCCCTTGCCCAGTCTTAAAGAAGAGAGAGGCACTGCTTAGCTCTTGAGAAGGGAATTTTAGTTCCCAGGACAGCAAAAATCTCCTCACCCCTGCCTGTTTTATCTCTTTCCAGACCTTGGAAATGTCTGTGATGTTCATCAGCATCTGATCGCACCCTAATTCAGAGCAGATGGCAACTTGTATGTTAGGATTTTATAGGAAAAGTCTCTCCCAACTTTCAAAAACACCTGCCACCCACTATCTAGGTCACAAAACTTTATAGCATTGCTGTTGGAAGCACACTCTCTAGATGAGGAATACTTGGGTTTAAATTTGTGCTCTGCCACTTGTTGTTTGACCTGCATCAACCATTCTTAACCTCTGATGGAACTGTGCTCCCTTAATGCAAACCTGAGGATGATACATGCACCCAATTCTGGGAATTGTGAGGATTAAATAATAATGAGTTTATAAAATGCTAGGACAAGGGCCAATTCATAGTTTTGTTTTCAATAAATGGTAGCAAATTGCATTGAATTGTTTTCCCTCCTAAGAATGGAAGCCAATTAATTATTCTAGAGTGAATGAATGATGGGAAATAATTATGAGAATAGGAATGTTGAAATGGAAGGCGTGGGATTCTGATGGAAAGATGGTAGTGTGTAACAGAGACAATGTGAATCAGGTTCACCAAAACAGATCTCTTGAACTTGAAATATTTGGGTCTCTAATACCAAGAAATATTACAATACTCTGTCCCTTGAAGTCTAGCTCTAAAATTCAACATAGCTAGCTTCTGCTTTGGTAAGTGCACCAACTTCTTTCTCCAAGCTTAAACACATCTACAATAATGCACAAGGAAACGAATGAGCTAGCAGAATCTATCCCTCCCCAAATCCCACCACCAGGTCTTGCAAAATCACAGGGAAATTAAGCTAGATGACTGGAGTTTTGGCAAGATGTCAGCAATTTGGCTGAAAAGCAAACAGGCAAATAATTGGCAGAATAACAAGTCATTTCATCAGCTGAAATACTGTCTTCTACAGACTGGATAATTTAAAAGTGGCTCACTTTCTATGTGCTGTCTCTGACCCTGGGATAAAATTGAAGAAAGCTGGATTGGAATCTCGAATCATCTAGTAATTTACAGCAGAACATTTGTGCAATTCAGCTAATATTTCTATTGATTTGGGCCCTCATCTCCAAGACAGGGATGAAATTTTCCTGTGTAGTTGTAGAATTAATTTGAAAAGCAAACAAAATAAGAAATTATAAAAGTACTAGGATGGATACAAAAATAAAATGTAAATATATGAGTTTTAAAACTGTAAACGTCTTCCTAATGTCACTACTTTCAACAATATAGTCAAGAAACAAAGCTATCATTCTCAGTTCTTAGGGACTTCTGGAAATATATACAAGACCATTTCAGTTGCCAGTTCACTTTTTTTTTTTAATTTCCCACTACACTATTCTATTTTATCTTTCTTATAAGTTGACCTAATTGTAATGAAAGGTAGCTTCATTGAAGAAAAGTGAAGATCATCAATTATAGTTCTGGAAAATAATGCATAACAATTTACTATTACTATAAGCTGGGTACTAATTGAAAGGTTTATCATTTAATGCTTCTAAAAACTCTACTTATAAATGCACATACTATTATTATCTTTACTTTGTAGATTGAAAATGGAGACATTGAGAAATTGTATGATACACCCAACTACATAGTTGCTAAGAAACAAGGCTAATGTAACAGTTTTTATTAAGTGTAATTCTGAGTATCTTAACTGATTTACAGTAGGTCCACATTATTTAGTCATAGAAAACCGAATAAAGACCCCAGTTTTCCTACCTAATACATGAGTTCCTTCTACAGATGCCCAAATATTGTAACTTGAATTAAAAAATTTTATGTAACAAGCTTATATATAATTGCATTAAAAATCATTCTTTTATTCTGATAATTTTATCATTTTGAAATTTTGCCATAGTATTACTTTTTAATGTCAGAAATAATAAAGAATAAATTATTACCAATGTCTAAAATATTTATAGACATGTCTTGGTCTCCACCGCCTGTCTGAAAATTCCGCCACCCCCTTTCAATGCTGAGGATTCAGTTTTTCCTTCAATTGTTCATTGTCTTTTAGGTGACATGTTTTCCAAACTCTTCTCCATCTTAGACATCCTTTTATGGACACAATTTAGTCTGTCGTTAGGCCTCTTTAATATGTCACCATGAACAGAATACTAATTTAAGTTGTCATTTAAAGTACAATTGAACCAATACTGCTATTGTTCTGGATCCTAAGTATTTGTGATCTGGACTAAGAGGGGAATTAGTATTTTTTGGCAACCTAGTCACTCTGCTCTTGCTTTTGGCCAAATAAAATCCCAAGACTGTACTTTTGCAGTTGGATTTCTGGACCTGAATGAAAAGTTTTGCATTTTTTTTATATTGAATGCGATCTGGTTAGTTTCAACCCATCATTCCAAACTACTGAGATCTTTTTGAATAAGAGTGATGTATTCTAAAGAATTAACTGTCCCTCCCGACTTCCTAACTTCTGACAATGTGATAAGTATAATTTATATGTCATGTAAGTCACTGATAAAAAATGCAAGGCAGGATAGCACTCTGAGACAGATGCTCTAATGGTCAACATACTGGTAATATAGAGTGCTGAAGTCTACATCTCACTGTCTTAACAAATGCTCTATCCCTTTGATTTTGTTTTACATTCTTAACCAAACTGCATAACAAAATAACTTGTGGATATCAAGGAAAAGTTAAAATGTGAGACTCATTGCTCAAAAATATTTAGGATTTCAAGGCCATAATTGACAGATCATTAAAGCAAGTACTAGGTCTCTACATATAGGAGACCATACATCTGTACAAGTCAAATGTCTGTGAACCCAACCCTGTTACATACTTTCTGTATAAAGGATGGCTGTCTGTTCAACAAAGTCAGTTCCTTCTTTTCCTGAGCACTTACCTAGCCTTCACATTTACCAACTTTCCTTGCAGTGAGATGTGACTAAATGTCTGAGTTTTAGCCAAAGCAATGTACATGGGAGGAATAAACATTACTTTCAGGTTTGAATCATAAAAATCTTCCACACAATTTTTTTGTCAATTTTGCTTCCATATTCATCATACAGATGATAGCAATGACCTTGGAAGCTATTTGCTAAAGGCAGTGAATATTTAACAACGATACCGTTTATGTCCTCAAAGTAAGACTATTTGTTATAAAAGAAGCCAAAAAAGAAATGTATACCACATGTATGCCATTAGACTTCTTGAATATGCTTGGTAAGCTGCTAGTATCATTAAATAATTTATTGCCTGATTACCAGAATTATCCCAAGGGTTAATGGAAATTCTGATTTCCCTAGTCAACAAAATAGAATCCAGTGGGTATGGAGTGAGAAGAAACCTATATGTTTAACAAGCCCTCATTCAGAAAATTCTGATGACAAAGGCAATTTGAAAGCCTGACAAGCTTGGATTTTCTTTTCATTTTTCCTATCATAATGTGTCTTGGCCTATGTTGTACCCACAGATTTTTAAATATATTTTATCTTTTAAAAGACCACTGAGTTTTTATTTGACAATTTTATTCATGTATGATGTGTATTCTGAATACTATAAGCCCCCTCTAATGTCCCTCCTACTTCTACCACCTTCCCCTCTTCACTAAGTGTCCCTATTGCATATTTTGGTGGTACTGTTACTTTGGGGGCTTGGGGTGAACCTATTGATTTTAACAAGGATCACCTTGTGACAATGGGTTTAAAACTATCTACTGGAGCTTGGTGAGGTCCTTGGTGGATTTATAACAGAAGATAATGGATGCACTTCCCCTAACTGGTCTCAGTAGCCAATAGTTAAGCACGAAGGGGTAGGGACCCATAACCTCCTCCCCAGTTTATAATGGACAGTATATAGGCCCAAGGCTCATGTTTTTAGTTAATCTCCTCCGTAAAGCCCAGACTTTGCTTTTGAAACAAACAGCCATCTTATAAATATGGGATGGAAGTCTATATGCAGATTATGGGTGAGAGGAAAGCAGAAGTCAAGGTTCCTGATAACTTTCTCCAAGCAACTATACTGGACTCCTAATTCTCATTCACTGAGAGAATGAACATGATTGAATAACATATGAGCAGGGTTTTGCAAGTTTATCTTAAAGCTAATATTTAACACCAGATCTCAGAAAGTTATATCAAACTGTGGTGCTTGCGTCAGATATTTACATTGCTGTGCACAGATATTTGAGAAAAATAATATGAAGAAAGGAAGACTTATTTTGGTTTGTGGTTTTAGAGGTTGCAGTTCATAGTCAGCTAGTACCATAGTTTCTAGGCTGATGGCAAAATAGAAGCTCCATGGAGGAAAAAAATCCATGGCAGAGAAAGCTGCTGTGTGGTCGTGAAGAAGTAATGAGAGGGGCTGGAGAGATGGCTCAGAGGTTAAGAGCATTGCCTGATCTTCCAAAGGTCCTGAGTTCAATTCCCAGCAACCACATGGTGGCTCACAACCATCTGTAATGGGGTCTGGTATCCTCTTCTGGCCTGCAGGCATACACAAGACAGAATATTGTATACATAATAGATAAATATTTAAAAAATAAATAAAAGAAGTTTAAAAAGAGAAGTAATGAGAACTAAAACAGGGGCATTGGGATGAGGTATATCTTTCAAGCTCATACATACAGTGGCCCACTAACTCCAATGAAGCCTAACTATGCATAATAGCACTTTTCCATAATACTACTTTTCCATAATATCATTATATCATGAATCCTTCAAGGGATTGACTCATTGATTAGACCATAAACCTCAAAATCTATTTAAAATTGCATCAGCTGGCAAGCAAGTCCTCATATCTAGCCTTCAGATGATGTCTCTGGTTTAACCAAGATGGTGCATTTTTCAGGGGCTATGATGTGTATTTACTTATGTTAATGCTTACTTTCTGCCTTTAAATAAAACCAGGAATTCTAGTTGCTTGTGAAGGAATTGAGTGACAAGGTAAATGTGATGGAAGTCCATGCTTTGTTTTACTATGATCCTAATCAGTTTCTGATTCTCTGGTTAACAAGAACTATCTCATAGAAGGCAAGAGAAATGGCTGAGTTCCCAAAGTATTAGAAACAATATCACTTATTTCTTGTTTGCCAATGAATAAAGTTTGTATCTTGAATTGATTCACTCATGTCACAGGACAGTGACTAGTAAATGCGTGTGTTATAAGAAGCAACAAGATTGCTAAAAGTATTCCATCTGTATCAAGGCAGTTTTGAGAAGTATGTTGTAGGACTGGCCTCTCATCTGCCTTTATATTTCATATTAGAAAGCAAAGAATGAGTGATGAGTAAAGCAGGATCTGATATTCATCTCAAAGGAACAGTTGAAGTCTTTGCATACAAATGAAAGTTATCATTCTTGTCAGTCTTAAATTGGAGCTCTAAATATTGTGTCTGCAACCAATTAATATTCGGTGACCAATCAGAGCATTTAGCAGACTGTTCTGCCACCCTGAAACATAATACCAGTGCCAAGAATTATTAGCTTCAGAAGAGAGAGCCGTTTTAACTTGTGATTCCCAACCAACTTGACTCAATACATTATTCATTTATGCTGAGAACATGCATTTTCCAAAAGTATTTTGACAGAATATGTCTTGACAATGAAAATCAGCTGAATAATAGGCCAAAATTACTTGAAATTAGGTACCCTAAAATGTAATGTCGCCATAGGATCCAATTCCACAAAGGTTAGCTTCCTAAGGACCTTAGTCATGCCTAGGAATTTACACACTCCTGATTTCTGATGCAGGAGACAAAATCATCACTTACCTAGGTGACATTGACCATCAATTCTGGCTTTCAGTGGTGCCACTACTATTTCTTGCAAATCCTAGAATATGTCAATTTGGATGTTCTAGAAAGATATATGTGCAACATCAATAATGTCAGGTCTAAAATATGCCTAATGAACATGCTCAAGGGAATCTCATGCCCTTAAAAAAGTCTAGAGGAAAAAAAACAAGATATTAACAGCTAACAAAACAGCCAGGCACAGCTTTAAAACTAGCAGTATGAGAAATATTGTCGAGAAAACCCATTGTTCTTTAACAAATAGAAATGGTATCTTACACATAAAACATAGGCCAGTTTTCCCACTCTAAGCTGTTGCCATCACTTTCATTGTTAGTGCAGCAATCAACGAAATGCAAAAACTGTTGATATCTTAACTTGTTAAATTGGCAAACAAACCTTCAGAAGAACTATTTGGGCCACTCAGATTCAGGGCCAAGATTAGTAGTATTTGTAGTGGTCCTCATCAGGATGGAATAGTATACTACTAGAAATACACGGAATAACTTCTATAAAGTTTAAAATGTGAGAAGGTATTAACCTTCTTACACATTTGTTTCAATGTTTTTACAGAAAAACACAAATCTCTTTGATGCTAGAAGAAAATAAACCAACAAATGTATAAGCAACAATCTGTTTTTAAAATAAGATCTGAGATGCAGATCCATAATCATAATTCTATGCCCTGATACACCCAAATGAGGATATGTCTTATCCAATCATATTCTTAATATGTTTATTTTGCGTTCTCTGAAAAAAATCAGAAAGAATGCATTTCAAGGAGAAAAATATTGGTGCCTTTCAGAATTGAAACAAGGAAAAGAAGCAAATTTTATCTTTTCTACTTGCTATATGAAACAAGAACCTGAAACTAGAGAAATATAGTATGTACACTTATAGCAAGGTGTTTTTCAGTAATGTCAGTAGTTAATACAACATAGATGACAGGGCTTTTTAACCTAGATCTAGGTTAAAACCCAAGCCCCATTACTTACTAGTTCTACAGTGTCATGAAAATGATGTAACCTTACTTTGACTCTGTTTCCTTATCTGTAAGTTAAAATTGTACCATTTATATTGTAAGGCTGTCATAAAGATCAAATAAAATAACATTTAAATGTATGGCACATAATAATTAATAATTTGGGGCTACTGATGTGATTTTTATTATCATCACAATCCTATGACATTTGTCCACTTATAATCTTTATAAAATTCCAGGGGAAAATTTAAAACATTGCTGCCTTATCTCAATATAACTTCTCAAGTATATTTTTCTTAGAAGGTATTTACTGAGTCTCTATTATGGTCTTGGTACTTAAAGAAAGAGATGAAAATTGTTCTATTCCTACATTCAAGGAATGTACATAAATTTAGAAGCATGCAAACTATCTTGGCAAAACACTATAAATATCTTCTGGTAGAAGCTAAGAAGGTTTACTCTATAATAAGTAAAATAAGGCCAAGACTATAACCTAAAATGATTCAAAATTCATTTCTGTATACAGAAGCAAAGAACGAGGACAGACAGATACAAAGACCATGTCACTCATGGTTCATTTATTGATTCTACATTAAATGGAAATTTTACTTAAGGTAAAATTTCTCAACATAAACATCACCTTGTACATTTAAGAGGTTATATAAAGATTGAAACTTACCTACTAGAATAATTTATTTGTGGATTTTTCTGAATTCTGAATGTTTGATTTACATATCTTCCATGTTGGTGCATAAAAGTACAAATGTATATATTTGTGTTTTCTAGGCTCCTGAGATATATACATATAAAAAGTGGTATTAAGTATAATAGTTATACAACAATATTCCTTAAAGATGAAATCAGCAGTAGGATATCCCTACTGCTTGACTGGCTTTTTTGGAGCCTATTCTCTTTGGATGAATACCTTGCTCAGCCTGGTGTGGGAGGTCCTTCTGTCAATATGTTGCTTTTATTTGTTAATGACTAAAGAACTGATTTGAGCCTATGGCAAGGGCAGAACAGAACTAGGTGGGAATAGCTAGGCTGTAAGCCGGGAGAAAGAGAGCAAAATCAGAGAGCTGCCACCAGAGTCAGACATGCCAAAACTTTTCTGCCAAGCCACTGCCACACGGCGATATACAGATTAATAGAAATGGGTTAAATTAAGATGTAAGAATTAGCCAATAAGAAGTTAGAGTAGTGATTTAATTAATATAGTTTCTATGTGATTATTTCTAGTCTAAGCTAGCCTGGGGGCTGACAACAAACAAGTGGTCCCCCTTGCAATAAATTGGCACCCACTAAAAACCACATAAAAACCTGAGAAAGCTTTAAAATTAATTCTAGACACGAAAGAACAGAGTTAAGCATGGTTTGTTAGCAGTATTTTCTTGAATAGGCTCTGTTTGGTAAAAGCAAACAGAGGCATGGCTCTTTTAAGAGAGGTTTTCCTGATTCATCCATAGCAGGAACAAAGCCATGCCTTTTTGAAATTTTAGCTTTCTGGGCCGTCTTGCCAACAAAAACTTTGACTCTTTCAGGCAGGAGGCCCAGCTACAGAGTATTTGGATGGGGTTTGTGAGCAGACTGCTGCACCTTGCTTAATGGTGACATGGACTAGCTGTGTGCCTGAGAATGGGGCTGTGTGCATGGTTCTCAGAGATATGAGTGGGTCCACCATACTGGACTGGGCAGGTAAGCAGAAAGTACCATAGATATCCGCAGGTTAAGTTTTAGACTAAGCAGGGCAAGCAGGAAGTGCTGTATTTTCCCTAGTAATGGTGCAGCTTAAGGTTTTTGTTTTTTTTTTTTTTTTTGGTTTTTCGAGACAGGGTTTCTCTGTGGCTTTGGAGCCTGTCCTGGAACTAGCTCTGTAGACCAGGCTGGTCTCGAACTCACAGAGATCCGCCTGCCTCTGCCTCCCGAGTGCTGGGATTAAAGGCGCATGCCACCACCGCCCGGCTTGCAGTTTAAGTTTTAAGAAGCACTTAGCATTTTAAAAAGCACTCCTAGACAGAAAAGTAATAAAGACAAATCCAGATGAGTCATCGTGTTGGATAAATGTACGTAGGCTTGGAAGAGAGAAGAAAAAGAGTAGAGTCATAAAGTAAAGTTAATGCTTTAAAAAGGGGTAAAGTCTTCAAAGAGACAGAGTACAGATAGTCATAGATTAAAAGGAGCCAAAAAAATAAGACACGAAAAAATGAAAAATTATCAGAGAATCTGGACTATGTATATTATTGTGTTATCTTTGAATTTTTTGACTGTGAATGAGCTAAGTACAAAGAGACATTTCATTGTATGAGCTGCTAGACTAAATGATCATCTATATTATAAAGGTAGCATGACTTCCAAATTTGGGTCTAAGGATATGTTGCTTTAGAAAAGAGGTTATTCTTTTGTTTCCACAGAGGATGAGAACCTGTGGGTTGCTAACAGACTGGTGTGGTTTGATGGAATCAGACTGCCTGAAAGGTCACCTTGAACACCCCATAAAATTTACTTTGCCCAATAAATAGCAGGAAGAAGTTTGGACAGAACCATGGCCATTTTCCCAAATATTGTCTAAAAATGTTTGTTTACATTTAGAGGGGCATATGCTATAGAGATGGATAGTTTGCATTTATATGGATCTTGGTTTATTGATACAAATTTAAGGTCAATTTTGTTAATATGTATATTTATTTCTGATCTTGATTAAGGTATTGTGTTTGTGTAGCTCATTTAAAAATGTAATGTATAATTAATAAATATAAGTTAATAGATACTCATCTATAATAGTCAAGTTTGTAGTCATGTTAGTTAGATTTTCTAGATGTATAGATGTATTTCAGTTAGATACGTATTCTTCAAATCTTTCAGAGACCTTCAAAATATGGCATTTAAAAGGTTTAAGAACTTAGAACGTTTCATGACAATGACACACATCTGCTCCTGGCAGCACCAATTACTTCAAGAGGAAGATGGGTATCAAAGAGGTTCCTTATGGAGTTTGCTAGCCATTTAAGAAAGAAACTGCTCTTGCCTGGACTGCTTAACTGGACATGCAGCACCCACAGGGAAATGACTACTGAACTTGCCTAAAGGTTAGATGATTCGTCAGAGTAACTGCTTCAAAAAAGTGTCTGCTAGACATTCTGCAGGATATAGAAGAAAGTGACTGACAAACTGCCATTATAGGCTGAACTGTCTTTGAAATTTCCTGCTTCATGGAAAAGTCTGCTGGATACTATGGGCCTGTAGGCTGCAGATGGATGGCCCAATGGTACAGAAGAACTTTTGGTGACTGTCCAGGCAGCTAGATGTCTCTGTCAATTCTAGAGTTTTGGAAGTTACTTACAATGCACTTCCTATTTACTTAAGTAATATGATATCCTTCTAGAGTCTTTGATGGAGTTGAAGAATAGATAGTTATTATCATTGTTTTCCTTAGTTATGATAAAAGATAAAGTAAATCTAAATACTGCAACTGTAACTTTTGCTTGATAATTGTTTTATTATCTATAATTTTACTATGTTAAATTTAAAGCTTTCCTCTTTGTTTAAACAGAAAAGGGGAAATGGTGTGGGAGGTCCTTCTGTCTATGTATTACTTTTATTGGTTAATAAATAAAGAAGTGCTTGTCCCTATGGCAAGGGTAGAACAGAACTAGTTGGTAAAAGCTAGGCTGTATGTTGAGAGAAAAAAAGCATAGACAGAGCGACTCCATGGAGCCACCACCAGAGTCAGACATGACAGAACTTTTCCAGTAAGCCACTGCCATGTAGTGATATACAGATTAATAAAAATAGGTTAAATTAAGATGTAAGAGTTAGCCAATAAGGAGTTAGAGCTAATGGGCCAATCAGTGATTTACTTAATACAGGTTCTGTGTGATTATTTCAGTTCTAAGCTACCCGGGTGGACAGAAACCAACAAGCAGTCACCCCTTGCAAAATCAGCCTAGATTTAGTAGCAAGGAACTTGGACCTTCCCCAATGCAATGTGCCTTATGCTCTCTGAGGAGTATATAGGGGTGGGATGGAGATAAAGTAGAGAGGATGGAAGGAGGGGAGAGAGTGGGAACAGGGATTGGAATATAAAATGAAAAAGATAGTTTGTTTCTCTTTTTTAAAAAATAAAATAAAAAAGGAAAAAAGAAATCATTAAAAGACATATTATAGTGATACCTATAAGCAAAATAAAGTTCACCTGAATGAAGGAGTTAACATTATATCTAATGTAGATAAGCTAAAATCTTTCTTGCCAACATTTGGAAAAAAAGAAGACTCTACATTTTTACCATAATTATTCATCATTGTGCTTGAAGTTCTAGAAAGAACAATAAATCAAGAGAAAGAAATAAAGAGTATCCAAGTTGGAGACTAAGAAACTAAGCTATTATTATTTATGGAGGGTACTACATTAGACGTAGAAAAAACCCTCAATAATTCCACACATGCACATATGTACACACACACACACACACACACACACATTGAACTAATCATTGAATTTAGAAAGTTTCAGGATACATATCAACTTGTAAAATCAGTACAGAAATAGAGAGCTCTGAAACAGAAATAAAGTGAGTATATTTATAATAGATAAAAGAATATATTGAAAATTTCTGGAAATAAATTCCACCAAACAGGAGAAAGATCTCTACACTGAAATTTTTACAACACTGAAGAAGATTGAAAAACATGGAAAACCACAAGATCCATCTAAACCACTATTGGCATATACCCAGATACCTCTACATCTTATAGTACATATACGTATAATAATAGCTAAAAATTGTAAACAGTACAGATATCCATGAAATGGTGAATGGGTAATAAAGATGTGGACATGTTTACACAATGGAATATTATTCTGCTGCCAAAAATAATAAAATTACAAAATTTATAGGTAAGTGGATAGAGCTAGAAACAATCATCCTGAGTGAGGTAAAAAGAAGTTCCGTACATACTTTTGGTAGAAGTTTAAATTAGTACAGTCATGAAAACTATGTAGGGTCATCAAAAATTAAAAATCAAGTTAACACATGACAGGTCAATATGATCCAAAACTAGACATATAACCAAAGTAAAATAAATCATTTGAGATCCATATACATCTTGTTCATTGCTGCATTATTCACAACAGCCAAGATACAAATGATTTCTGCATCCACAAACTGGAGAATGAATAAATAAATGTGCTACATATGTAAAATAAAATATTATGCAGCTGTCAAATCTCATCATTTGCAACAACATAGTTAAAACCAGAAATTGTTTTAAGTGAAATAATCCAAACAGAGAGAAATAAGTCCCCCATAATCTCACTAGTATGTAGCCAGAAAAGGTTGATTTTATAGAAATGAAGAATAAAAAGAGTCAAGTTGAGGAGGTGGTGTAGTGGGTAAAAACACTTGCCTGCAAGACTCTTGATCTGAGTTCTATCTTCAGAACCACAAGGTGGCTTGCATTCCCAGGGCAATATGGCAGGTTTAGCAGTGGAGACAGTAGAATCAGCTAGAAGTTCACAGACCAGTTAGTCTGGAGGAACTGCACAAGAGCAGGAACCAACTTCAAAGAGTTGTTCTCTGCTTTCTATATGTACACAGTGCCCCATCTCTCTATGTCTCTCTCTGTTTCTCTCTCACACATGCAATACATACATACATACATGCATGCAAAAATGGAATTCTTTTGTAAAACTGTAGAATGTCAGTTAAATAGAGGCAACACTAAATGGTGTGGGAAGTCCTTCTGTATTTGTGTTGCTTTTATTGATTAATGAATAAAGAATCTGCCTTGGCCTGTGATAGGGTAGAGTAGAGCTAGGCAGGAAAAACTAAACTGAATGCTAGGAGAAAGAAGGCAGAGTTGGAGAGAGGCCATGTAGCTGCCAGACGGGAAAGATGAAAGCTGCCAGCTGGAACCTTGCACGTAGGCCACGAACCTCATTGGAAAACATAAAATAATAAAAATGGGTTAATTTCAAATGTAAGAGTTAGCCAGGTTTTTAGTTGCTGAGGAATCCCATCTGGACGGGTGAGTGTGTGCTATCCAGGGGCGGATTGTCCCTGAAGAGAGCACAAAACCCCCTCCCCCAGCTCCTTCTGCAGGGCTGTCTCTCTTTTGCACGACCCAGCCCCCCAGCACCCCTCCCCAAC
>NW_004949115.1:4403754-4406379 GCF_000317375.1 Microtus ochrogaster
CTGGCGATGGATGGAGATAGAGACAGAGACCCACACTGGAACACTGGACTGAGCTCCCAAAGTCCCAATGAGGAACAGAAGGAGGGAGAAGATGAGAAAAGAAGTCAGGACCATGAGGGACTATGATTGATGAATATTAAGGTACAATTAAGACAATGGTAGTGTATATAACATTTATGTATGTTATTAAAATATCTAAAACACACTTTTCAAGTATAGCGTCCAATACTTCAGATTTATATAAACAAGGACACAGAAATAAGTATTTTTATTTAAAGTCAAATACTCGACTGATAGCAAACAAAAATGACAATTAAACTTTAACCTCTATGAGTTATGGGAAGATTATGATATCAGTGAATCCATGACTCAAAAATAATCCACGTTTTCTTATGTAACTATGAAACAGACTCACATCATTAGCATTCTTTGTTAAACACGTTCACTAATACCTTATAGTGCATTGAAGCAAAAGTCCCTGTGGCCTGATACAATATTAGTGGGAAAAACCCACAAAGTCACCTATTCAGTACAAAGTTCACACATTTTTGTGATCCTTTCCATTATGCCAAACACATCAAATTAACAAGACTCTCATTTATGGTTATAACAGAGAATCTCACCTCATAGAATGAAGATTCTTGGTGATTTTAATGGGAGAGTTTTGGCCATGAGGGAGAAACTTCAACCTGCCTTCTTTATACCAGTAAGAAAAGAAAATGGAGTTCAGAGCTGCAAGTAGCAGTTTGGGAGAAAATTCTAGATAGTTGAATAAAGGGAAAGTAGTGTAGACTGATTTGGAAAGAAAGCCCTGTGTACTTATAAAGAATAATTTAACCTCTTAATTTGGATGCAGGTCTGTAAAACTACACTGGCCAAAAGGAAAATGCTGATGTAAAACAACTGGGATGCCATTCTCAGAAGCCTTCCTTTGATGAACGGCCAGGCAGTATGCATCGATTTTTCTCTGAGAACAGTCATTCTGAACTTAAAATTTTTCAATAGCTATTTTAACAAACTAATTCTTAAAAGTCCTATACTGAGAGCAAAAGCTAAGGACAAGAAGATATTTCTTCCCTTCTGAATACAATGGTGTAATTAAAACCAGCAGCTATTTCACGAGTCTTCTGCAATAAATATGACCCAAACACAATGCTGTTTATGTATAAATTCCAAGCATTTCTCATCTTAACTAAAATGGCATGAAGAATGCAAATCCATGGCTTCAGCAAATTCTCTCTGTCAAACAGTGATTTATCACTGTCAGATTACATTGCAATTTTACAAAATGGGCTTTGGTGTCATTTTGAAAAATTAGGAAAGGGGATTGCAACTCGAATGAAATAAAGAAAATATTACACAACCCCAAGTGAGATATTAATCTCAATCCAGATGGTTACTGTACTTGCATTATCAGAAACAAGGCCATACATAATTTCTTAATAAACCAAATTTTGATAGCATTAAGTAACCCAGTAACGAGATCATTCAAACATAAGGTCTATCCACAGGAAGGAATTAATGATGCAGTTTGGAAGTGTTACATGAGGGACACTTAGCCTGGAAGGAAAACCAGGAGTATAAATTAAGGAGGATGCTTTCTAGTGTCTTGTTTAATGAGAAACCAAAAGAGTAACAGCTCTAATAAGATACAGAGTGTTTCTTTTATAAAGATGAATACCTTATAAGTTATACAAGCATGCATATGAACATTCTGACAAACTTCTATATATACTCATTGTGGTAGTTTGAATGAGAATGGCCCACATAGGCTCATATATTTGAATGTTTGGTCCTTAATTGGTGGAACTGTTTGCAAATACTAGGAAGTATGGTCTTACTAGAGAAACAATGTCATTCGGAGTAGAATTTTAGGTTTCAAAAGCCCACATGATTCCCAGTTGGCTTTCTCTTTGCCTCATACTTGTTGCCTCAACATATAAGCTACTGCTTCAGTACCATGCCTATCTGCTTGCCTGTTGCCATACTTCCCACCATGATATTGATGGACTAACTCTCTAAAACTTTAAACCTCATGCCTATATGTTTGCCTTCTGCCATACTTCCCACCATGGTAGTTATGGACTAACTCCCTAAAATTTCAAACCTCAAATAAACCAATTTATTAGCTCTTTTGCCCATACTGTCTTTACACAGCAAGAGAAAAGTAAAGTATATACTCATATACATATACACAACTCACACACAACAAGGTGTTGACCTCATTCTTCTATATTAATTCTATATTCATTCAAATTTTACATGTTTCTTGATTGTCATTCCTTTCATTCTCTCTTCTTACTATTAACCCATAATTTGCTCTTATTTCTCACCACTTTTCTACTAAGTGAAATACTAACAGTATGCAATTGTTTGCCAAAATAATAAGTATTTCCCAGTGTTCAGTGGTCTACTCTTTAGACAGCCTGAGCCTTCAAGGGGACATGATGTGGGAGGTTATGCATAATGTGAATATATTTTATTGCCATTGATTAATAAAGAATATTATTTTGTCCAGTGGCTTAACAGAACATGGCCATGCTGAAAGATTATATATATATATATATATATATATATATATATATATGGAGAGAGAGAGAAGGAGACAGAGAGAGAGAGAGAGAG
>NW_004949115.1:4406479-4434711 GCF_000317375.1 Microtus ochrogaster
AGAGAGAGAGAGAGAGAGAGAGAGAGAGAGAGAGGAATGAATGACATTCCAAGTAGCTGCTGAAAGAGAAACATGCCTGGGAACTTTACCAGTCAACCATGAGACATGTGATAAAATATAAAATAATGAAAATGGGTTAATTTAAGATATAAGAGATGGCTAGCAATATGTTTAAGTGATTGGCCTAGCAATTATTTAAATAATATAGTTTCTGTGCAATTATTTCAGGAATCTGGGAGGCCAGGAAATGAACAGTCTCACCCAACAAATTGGCACCAACACGGCCAACTAAATCCACTTAAAACTGAGAGAGTTAGCAGGGCGATTGTGGTGTGCACCTTTAATACCAGCACTCGGGAGGCAGAGGCAGGCAGATCTCTGTGAGTTCGAGACCAGCCTGGTCTACAGACCTAGTTCCAGAACAGGCTCCAAAGCCACAGAGAAACCCTGTCTCGAAAAAAAAAAGAAAAAAAACTGAGAGAGTTTGGGAAGGAATTCTAGATATATTTTAAAAAAGAGTTTAACACAGCTTCTTGCTCTGTTTGCTGCTGGCATGCAGAGATGTGACTCCTTTAAGAGATTTCCTGACTCAGCTTTAGTGGCAAGAACTGTATAGTTTCTTTAAGGGAAGGCACCTGGTTCATACTAGTTACGTGAACAACTCTGGCTCTTTTTGGGGGTTGATGCCCACTACCCACTTCGGATCTAGATCCTTAAAAAGTATCTGACCATGCCCATGGCTAAGCACTCCCTACCTGGGCAGACAGTGGGGTCTGGTTTGCTAGGAGGGTACAGGCAAAAAAGCATGGCAGATTCCTCCTGCCATACACAGAGATATTTCCAGGCTGTGCAGTGTGCTTCATGGCAGATTTAGCCTTTACTCAGATAAAAAGGGTTTATATGTTGCATGGTGCTTCCCAGAGTTGAGGTGGTGAGGAAGAATCCCATCTGGCATTCTCAGAGGCAATTAACATGACTCCACCATATTGGACTGGGCAGAGCCAACAGACAGGATCATGGAGTGGTCCCAGTCATGCCTGCTTAGCATTAAAAGCACTCCTGGTCAGAAAATAATTATATATATGTAATAAAGACAGATTCAGATTAAAAAAAGATATCTGAATTCGTCACAGTGTTGGATAAATGTACATGGGCTTGGGAGAGAGAAGAAAAAGAATATAGACAATTATAAAAAGAAGTAAATGATTTTAAAAATGAAACAAAGTCTTTAAAGAGACAGTATAGACAGTCATAGATTAAAGGAGTAAAGGTAATAAAATAAATATTAAACTTGTAGAAAAATTAATAGAGTAAGAAAAATAAACCACATAAAATTGAAATATACACAGAGAGTCCAGATTATGTATATTATTGTGTTTTCTTTGAATTTTTTGATTGTGAATGAGCTAAGTACAGAGAGACATTTCATTGTATGAGCTGCTAGGCTAAACCAACATATATATTTTAAAGATATCTTGACTTCAAAATTTGGGTCTAAGGATATGTTGCTATAAAAGAGGATCTATTTTTGTTTTCACAGAGGATGAGAACCTGTGGATTTCTTCCAGACTAATGTGGTTTGACCAAACAAGACCTCTTAAAACAATGGCCCAGATGGTCCAACATCCATGAGAGCTTCAGGACTGCTGGCTGAAACGGACCAACTCCACAGGATACCCCATGATGGACCTGATTAACAGCACCCCAATCAGCAGGAAGTAGTCTAGACAACAACACCCAAATTCCCTAAATGATTGTTTTTATTTGTTTACATTTAAAGGGGGATATTCTATAGATATGAATACTCTGCATTGGTATGGATCTTGTTCTATATATTTTTTGCTCTTAATTAAGATATTGTGTTTGCTCTGTTCATTTAAAAACCTAATGTATAATTAAGAAATACAGGTTAATAGTCACTTATAATAGTCAAATTCGTAGTCATGTCAGTTGGGTTTACTAGATATATAGAGATATATTTCTGTTAGATAATCTTCAAATCTTTCAAAGACTAACAGAATATAGCATTTAAAATATTTTAATCCCAGCCCTCAGGAGGCAAAGCCAGACAGATCTCTGTGAGTTCAAGGTCAGCCTGGTATAAAGAATGAGATCCAGGAAGGCTCCAAAGCAACAGAGAAACCCTGTCTCAAAAAACCAAAAATTAAAAATAAAAATAAAAGAAATAGATTAAGAAAAAAATGTCACGTAAAGAAGAAAAATAAACAGAGTCTGAATACTGTATGTTATTGTGTTGTTCTGAATTGTCTGAATGCTTAGTAAAGAGCAAAACCTGCTAAAAGATATTTAGTTATAAATGTTGCTGGATTAATTTAACCTATGTATTTTGAAAATGCCTTGACTTCAAAATTTAAGTCAAAAGATATGTTAATTTGGAGAAGAAATTTCACTTTTGCTTCCATGGGAAATGAAAGGCTGTGGATTCATTCTTGGTTAAGAAAAACAAGGTGTGATTGAGGAAGATTCCCTGAAAAATCTCTAATGGAAATGGATGTCTCAAATGATCCAACATTTCAGAGTACCTCTGTTGCAGTTTCTCTTAAGTTCTTCATCCAGAATGACTTCAAGGCTGCTGGCTGAGATAATCTAGCCTCACAGAATACTCTTGTCAGGACTTGACTGTAATCCTAAATTTTCTTTGGATCCCCATAAAATTATCAGCACTTCCAATCAGCAGGAAGTAGCTCAAAAACTATGCCCACTTTAAAAAATAGATTATGGATGTTTGTCTTTGTTTAGAGCATTGGCTACAAGTTGTTATGGATAAGGATAAGGAAAAAACTAAACAAAGGACATTGCGGATCTCTGTGAGTTTCGAGACCATCCTGGTCTACAGAGCTAGTTCCAGGACAGGCTCCAAAGCCACAGAGAAACCCTGTCTCGAAAAACCAAAACAAAAAACAAAAACAAAAAAAACAAAAACAAAAAAAAAACAAAAAACAAAGGACATTAGATTCAGAGTACTTGTTTTGAAAAGAAAAAAATGGACAACTGTTGTGGGATAATGCTCTTGTACACTGCAATGGTTTGTGACTCATATTGGTTTAATAAAACTCTGATTTGCCAGTAACCAGTGAGGAAGTATAAGTGGGACAACCAGAATAAGAGAATTCTGAGAAGAGGAAAGGCAGAGATGTAGTTACCACCCAGATGTAGAGGAAGCAGGATGAGAATGCTGCACTGAGAAAGATACCAAGTCATGTGGCTAAACATACACAAGAATTATGGGTTAATTTAATTTGAAAGAGATAGTTAATAAGTTAAGCTAATAGGACAAAGGGTTTATAATTAATATAAGCCCCTGTGTATTTATTGGGACTCAATGGCTGTGGGACTGGTCAGAACAAAAACTTCTGTCTACAACAGTGTGTTCATAGTGTTTAATTTGTAACTTCTAGTACTTTGGAAAATTTCTACAAGTACAACCTGTCATTATTTATAAGCTTATGTGCTGAATACTCTATATAAGAGAGAAATAATATAAAATGTTGTGCACATGATACTGAAAGGAAGGAAAGAAAGAAAAGAAAAAGTAGAAAGAGAAGTTAGAGAGGAAGAGAAATAAGAAGGAGCAGTGTATGGGGAAAAAGAGAGAGTGAGAGAAGGGAGAGCTGAAAGAGACATGGATACATATTTGCACATGGTAAGACTCTTCAGGTCCCAGATGTCTTCCCTCTTGTTCTTTGCCCTGCCTTTCTTGAATAGTGCTACTTATTCTAAAAACATTTTTGTGCTCGTCTAGAGGGCACCATACAGACCAGGCTTACCTGCTTGACTGTGTTATGAGAAAAGAACCTTTTGGATAGTATTCTTAATAACAAGGTTCTTCAGTAATAATTTAATGAGTATGCCTTTCCTTTTCTATATATTTGTAATTTACACGCTTGGTTTGTACCATGATCCCAGACAGCTTAGAAATTCAAATTAGGAAAGGGAATTTAAAGGATTTTGATAATAAAGCATTTTTGCTGCCTAAAAATTTCATTAGCATATATTAAATATGTATAATGGGATAATATGTTTCATAGTGCCTTTTTCATATATGGATATAATGTTTAATTCACATTCACCTCTTGTTATCCTCTCTAATCCCCATCCCCTGACCACTGATTGATCCCTTTCTTCTCCCAAACTAGTTTCCTCTCTACTTTCTTTCTTTTTTTTCTTCAGTGATGCAATGAGTTTAATTAGAATTTCTTACAAGAGAATTGACGATGGGTTATTTAGAGAAACATAGTTGAATTATGTGACTATGCTGCTGGAAAAAAAAAAGTGCTTCTGCCTCCCCTCACAGTCCTTAGTTGCCTATAACTCATTAGGAGGAGATGGAGCTTTTTGAGCCACTCTTACTTCTGTGGTAGAATATGAGGGGCCCAGTCATGGAAAAGACTTGTAGGTAATCATAGCTCTAAAGAGTTCATGAGCACAGGGTCAAGTCATCTCCAGAAAGAAAGTGTTTCATAGTGTTCCTCTTCAACTTCTGCCTCTTACATTCTTTTTGTTCTTATATTCTCTCATTTTCCTTAACTTTGGAAGGAGTTATGCAGATGTCTCATTTAGGGAAAAAACATTGCATACTCAAAAAGTTTGTTTGTTTGTTTGTTTTGATTTTTCGAGACAGGGTTTCTCTGTAGCTTCGGAGCCTGTCCTGGGAACTAGCTCTTGTAGACCAGGCTGGCCTTGAACTCACAGAGGTCTGCCTACCTCTGCCTCCTGAGCGCTGGAATTAAAAGCCTGCACCACCACCATGTGGCAAGTTTATTTTGATTTGAACATAAAAAATGCATTCACATACTCATTTGGAAATATTCAAACAAATAATAATGGGTTTTCTTTAATTTCCACATGAAAAAGATGCTATATATTTTTTAGCATATATATATATAATCATAGAAATCTTTTTAGTCTCTTAAAGAAATACTGTAATTGGGCTTTGTGTCATGCTCATATGCTTAAGATAGAAAACAAAATGGCTGCTAAAAGTTAAACTAGATGAATGTATAATACGAATGCAAACATGGCTGATATTTTAAGAAAAGATAAGGATTGTGTAAAAAACATAAAATTTTAAAATGAATATTCAAGAACCAATCCATAGACAAAAGACAAACAATCTAAGTGGATTAATATTACACATGTATAAGGGAGATTAATATATAGACAAACATACATACACAGCCATTGACTCTCCGTTGAACTAATTAAGAGAATACATTTGAGAGGAACAGTTTTCAATGGTAATAAGTTCCCTCAAAATCTACACCTATACAAAACAAAGACAACACTAGGATACAAAAACTGTCAATGTCAACTGTTTTTCCCTGAAACGCAGAAATTAATTAAAGGCTTGCAACAATCTAATGAGTATTTATCTCAGAAATGTGGCTGGCAGTAAGGACAATAGTTTTGTGCTGCTTTTATTTGACTGAATCCCCACCTACACAGCAAACTAGAAACAAATCTTCACAAAACTGTGTTAGCTTCAAAACTCATAGTCTAGAAGCCAGTAAAAGAAACAGATGGACTGAGAGTAATCCAAAAGTCATATCCCCAGAGAACCATCATTATACAACTTGTCCAAAAAGTTCCATTCTCAGGTCATAATTTCTTTGATCAGATAAAGTTTTATCCAAAGAAATAAAAGAGAAAAAAATTGGAATCAATTGTTTAATTTTATAATTATGGTAGCATTTCCAAACAAATTACAAAGACCAAAACTGACAGAACACGAAAATGGAAGAATGAGACATGCAAAAATGATTCTGAAATACACTGAGGTGTTTTATTTTTCATTTATAAAGTCATTGGCATGAGCAAGACTATAAGCATGCCTAGAAAAGAACATAGGAGATCTGCTAGCAGGCAAGTGTTTCTTTGTTCAATTCTCAGAGTACAGTGAAAATTGATTGCGGTAATTGGTTGCATAATGGTCTTCATAATAGAGTCAGATGTTTTCATGTTTATCCATTCATTTATTAATGATTCTTTCTCTTTCACCAGGGAATAATGTATTCATTTTAAACAGTTAAAGTACAGTTTCTATTTCTAGCTATCAAATGATGAACAATTTGGTAATTTCACATTAAGCTATAATGAATAATACTGCTGTAAATATTTGTATACAAGTTTTGGTGAGCACATATTCTTTTATTTAATCAGAACCAAACAAACAAAGCAGATGAAAACAATTCCACTGATATTTAAAAAACTAAATAGATACATGATTTTTCACTTTTCATTCTTTAATATTATTGACAGCTGTACTATATAAGCTCTACATGATATATAAAGCTGAATCTGGAAAAATCTTCACTAGAGAAATTTTGGCCTCTGTGATTATGATTTACAGGACTGAGAATCTTTAAGATATTCAGTGATTCCTTGATTATATATTATAAATTCACACTGAAACACAGTTCTTTTCCTGGAAGCAAAACAGATAATACCAAGTGAAAGGAGGGAGGATATCTCACAAAATGATATGCATCAACAATGCTAGGGCTTCCCCCACAAATTCTTTACAGAGGTCATAAAGTGCTAAGTACCAAAAGATTTGACACATGAAATATAAATTTTCTTTGCATAGGAATTTTTTACTGTGGCTTCCTATCACTTAGTTGGATAACTTTATTCACTTGGTAGGGAAGAAAGGTTATTTCAGAGTCTTTTCTTGAGTCTAAAGTAGTCTATGATTTTTGATATATGTTTTGTTTTTAAACACACATCAAAAACAAGAACTTAATAATACTGGTAGTTTTGAAAATATTAGAAAGCTCACTTTGGTTACTAATATTGGCCAAAGTTACAGAGGCTTTATCTTTTGTATGTGAACTGGCTTTTTCATTCTATCTTTTACCATACACGTTAAGTTTAGATCATTACCAGATGGCATAAAGAATTTTCAGTGTGCTATTTAGCATAACAGGAAAGATTTGACACAATAGATTTTGTCAAGAACAAAGCATAAGTTTTCTGTACCTCCTATGGCAAAGAGTACAGTTGAAAATGTAACTTTGGGAAACATCTAATAGTGTTGTAGAAAACTTTTCTTTAGGCCACATCTGCCATAGTAATTATGTACTAGGTATCTGACAAAGCATCATAGAAATATATCTGTAAGTTTATAATTAATACCAAGAATATATTCTATTCATATATCTAGTAAATGTAGTTAACAGCTAATTTGCTAAATACATTTAAATCTTTCATTCATCATACACACAATGATAGCCTTATACTGGACTTGATGACAAGAGCACTTGCAAGCAATATGTGTGTAGAAATGGCTTTAACCTCTCTTTATAGATATCAAACTTGCACACATACCTCATCTTTTCACAGATGTTATTATGGATAGACTAATCTGGGAAACAAGAATGTTTATGCAATCAAAGCACAGATGTTCATGGGGAACAGTGGAAACCAGACATGTCTAAAGCCAATGAGAACCACTGTGAAGGCTAAAAGAGATTTGAAACGCTGTCTTTCCATTCTCTTATTCTCTTTAACACTTTAATGTCTGTTTCCTGCACTAATACCTATGATTTCTACATTCATTTTCACTCAATTTTTACATTTTAAGAAACATATATAATTACTGTCTTCATGTTGACAGATTCATAAAAACTAAGAGGAAGATAAACGACATTTTTTCAATGGAAGGGCAAGTTTTAGCATAGGCTATCAAATAAGACCATAGGAATAAGGTGAGTAGTCAAAGGACAAGACAGTCCAATGGACAGTTATACTATAATGACCAGTTTGTATCTTGTTTTCTGTTTATCTTTGGCAAAATATGTGTGATATTTAACAAAAATTTCTAAGGGACAAACTCATGAATCAATTGGTGATGGCTTCATGGAGGAGATGACCCTTGGATAAATCTGGAGGGGCATTATTGGCATGAGAGCAAGGTATGAAAGGATGCAGAGGTACAAAGAAAAAGGCTGCATTGATCAATCCACATTAACAAATGAACTGATACCATTAGAATTGTAATTCTAACAAAACAGTAAAAAACGAAGTGAGAGGCTGTAGTGATGGCTGAGTGGTTAAGAACACTTATTGCTCTTGCTAAGGACCTGAATGAGCACTTAGGTCTTGCTAAAGTCCCGAATGAGCACTTATGTCTTGCTAAGCTTGCTGAGCTTAGCTTCCATCCCCCACATCTGACAGTTTATAACCTCCTGTAACTTCAGTTCTAGAAAATCCAATCTCTCTCTCTCTCTCTCTCTCTCTCTCTCTCACACACACACACACACACACACACACACACACACACACACGGAGAGACAGGAAGAAGGAGAGGGAGAAAGACACGCATGCATACACACATATAAAAATAAATCTCTAAAGATAAAACACACAGCTGGGATTAGACTGTGTTCTTTATCATAAATATCTTTTTTTACAACCTTAGCAAAGTTAATTAAGCTTCCTGATTTAAAAAATAATAAAGACAATATCCATTCCTCCCTCACAAAGTCATTGCAGAAAATCCATCAACTAATTTATGTGATTATGCTATCTGTAGATTTACTCGGAGACAACGCTGTTATACAAAGTCATCTTTCTGCATAAGTATTTACTCTTGAAAAATTCCTAGAAAATCACACTGAAATTTTTATACAATTTTCTCTTTCTTCTCGGAGTTCTTCACCCAAACTCTGTGTAACTTTGTGATCCATGAAGACTGTTGAGGGAATAAAAAAGCCTTTAAAGAAGTCAAGTTTATGTTTACTTTTGGTTTAATAGGTTGAACTGGTTATTGATTGGCAGCTATCCAAATGGGTGACTGAAGCAGTACCCATAAAGTGCACCTCGTTGGTGATATATCTCCTGAATAGAACACTTTGTTTTGGCCCAACAGAAAAGGGACCTAGAATTTGAATGTATGATAAAAAATTGGGGAACAGAGTTTCTGTTATATATTATGAAGGTGATCTGTTAAGAAAATACTCCAAGTATGGGTGCATCCTTCTAAAGCCATCACTTAGAGAGGAACTCTTTCTTCTACTTCTCAGTGTCCTGTTATTTCCCTGTACGTGATTACATGACATACATTTTAAAGACATTATAGATGCACAAAGACCTGAATAAATGTACACACTTACCTGATCAATTTTGTCCCTCCTTCCTCTCTCCCCCTTTCCTCAATACTAAAAGTGAAGAATTACATGAAGGGATATTAAGCTTGTACTCTATACCTAAAAATAAAATTCGTCTCCCAGCATATTCCCTAGCCAAGGTCAGTTTAAGGATATAAATGAGTACAAAATAATGACTTATGTCTTGTGATTATAATATATATGAACTGGAGTACATTTGGAACAACTTGTATTCATTTAATACTAGAAATATTGGAGCTCATTTCAAGGCCTGTTTTCCCAAGTGAATATTTCATTACTCAGCACTTCTGAGACACAACCCCAGTTCTTATCAATTTATTTCAAGTTCTCTTTGTTTTCCAATTTAGAACACTTGGCTACTAATATTCTGATAGAAGGAAGTGCCATCCAATACCGTGATGTGGTAGCTGCACTGGCAAGGTGACATGAACAAATCCTGCTTTTGTTCGCCACCATAATATTTGTTAAGGAAGAACATAGACCATTATTCATTAGTGAGGAATACACTGATTGAAAAAATATTTTACATACTTTTCTCCTAAAATTGCATTGTACTCATCTTAAATCTTATGTTCATCAGACTTCAAATAATACTGCCTAAAGCAAAACAGTAGACTGGACATATTCTGTAATTACTAATATTTCACAGTGTGCATAATTATTTTAATAAACATTGAAAGCATCTGAGCATTCTATAACCAGTTTTCAGAGAACACATTCTTTTTTAAAAGGAAAACCTGTTTCGTTAGTGCAATTTATGCTACAATCATAGCTGTAGGTGATTGTTCCTCTCCATTTGGTTCCAGTTGTACAAACCTCTTAAGTTACTCCTAGTGGCATGTACAGATTTGACCAGGCATTCAAAACTCCAGTTATTTCAGAGCAAAGCAATGCAGCCTTCAGCCTTTGCATCACTGAAGGATGGGCAACATTACTTTAAATGACGTGTTTTTGTCAAAGTCGCTTGGGCAAAAGACAGAATGAATCTATTTGGATAAACTGTGGCTTCACTATTGAAGGAGCATAAAAATATATTGTGCTATATTCATATCTAAAACTATTAGTGCAGCACAAGTATGATAGCATTTTACCATACAGTCGAGAACATGGTTAAAATGATATCATCAATCACAACTAATTTACCAAATATACAACTGCGGGGTTGAAAGAAGAAAGGAAATGCTGTTGGGCAGATCATCTGTCACTAAATCTAACATCCCCATATTTTACTACATAAAGTGACTAAATATTTTTAAGATCTAAGGCACAGATAATCCAAATGTGAATTTGTTTTCCAAGGGGACAGAACTTCATGTTGTTATTTGGGTGGATGTTTTCTGGGTCAGTAAATGAATTTATTTTGAAAGGTAAAACTCTGTGCCTTTTTTTTCCTAAATGAGTCCGTATGTTTCAATTTAGCTGTGAAAGACATACGCTCAGGCAGTCTTTTTGTTTCTGTATCCACAAATAGTTATCAACAGGGAAATATACCTGACAACTCTTGTTCCTAAAACCCCAAACCATCTCTTAAGTCATGTTTAATTTAATAGTCAGCTAAGGTCACCAGATGTTTTTCATTACACAAGATAATCTTGGATTTCAACTTCCTATCCCATTCTCATTGATACTTTTTGTCCTCACAGAGCCTGGCTTCTTTCCAGGCATACATAACACCACTCTGAGCCAGAATAATTATCTATCCAGCGCAGTGTGATTTTTGTTCTGACCTGAACTAAAATGTTTTACAGAAGAAATGGGTCATGTTACCCGCAGGATGCAATGGAAAATGGTGAGTAGGATCACTTTCTATATATTCTCTTACCCCATTTTTTTCACATGCATCAAGAAATAAATTTCTGAAACTAGGGTTATGAGCATTTTCACTGAGTCATTACAGTGAGCTTAATAGGAATCATGGTAGAATCCATGTAAAAACAATGCCCAAACCACTCTTGCAAAGAGAAATTAGGAATGTGGTTGGGCTTTTAGTTTCAGAAACACAGGAGTTAATTAGAATCTGAAGGAAAGCAGATGCAGCTAAAAAAGAAGGGAGATCATAAACAGACAAAAGTTAGGTCAACAGCAAAGCCAAGAACATAGTCACAATAGGTAGAAACCAGAGTCTCAAACGGCAATAGCATAGAGACAGAAGACAGGTCAGGTCACTAATAAGACAGAGGATACTCTGCATGAACTTGAGGTCCACATAACTTTCTTATGACCAGTTATTTGTCCTCTTTGTGGTTATGAAGACTAACGAGACAGGAGGAGGACAACAGGGATATCCTGTAATGACGCCACTCCGATACGCTTAAAAAAACGAAAAGTAAAACTTCAAGTTTCAGTGTTTGGAGTTCATCAGAAAAAAAAGCACATTTAACAGAAACAAAATGAATAAAAAGACAAACTCAGTCCCTGTGTCTTCACAAATTGGGATTTGATATTTCTTTGAGTCTTTTGCCCCAGCATACCACTATATCTGATGCCAATAGATACTCTATCCTTAACCTTGTCCTAAAGTTACTCCTGAACACGGTCTTCAAACAGTTATTTCTTAATTATTAAACTTGCTCAGTGTTTTTCCCTAATTTCTTCCTGATTTAAAATCCTGGATCTCCTTACCTGAAGTTTGGCTACTCCAACATCTTGCCATATGTGAATTCAATTTTTCCCCTCTTCCTAGCCAAAACCTCTTTTTGATTTCTGGCCCCTAGCCATTATCTTGCAGTTAAGCAAATTATCCACGATTGTGCTATTGCTCAAACTTTAGGCATTTTCCTGGTTAGAGAAGACTATGTAAAGGTAGAAGTCACTTAAAGTTAGAGAGGAACATAAAATACTTAGAAGAATGATGAGATGATGGCATTAATATTTCAAGAGCGAATTTATTGACAATTTATTTTGGTGGTGTAGGAAATGGAGGAATAGCATGTCTCCTGAATTTGATGAGTTATTCTTTCTCTAGAGGAAACTGTTTCTTCAGGAGCCTTGCATATCTCCCTTATACCATCTACTACTTATCTCGCACTTTTAAACCCTAACAGTAGGTGTTGATTAAGTCAGTTATTTACTGAATTTTCATAATGAAATCAAAATATTCTTCCCCAAAGGAAAACACTCCTTAAAGACTCATGATAGTAACAAAATGTGCAATGCCTCAACTCCTTTTTAACTCACTGCAATGCTTTATAGTTTAGTGTTGTTCGCAAGGAAAATTTTGAAATAGATCATTTTTTAAATGGATCCTTGGTGAAACTGGGATAGGATAGATACAACCCAAAATACCAGTTCATTCCACCTCCCTCCAGTTGGGCAATAACACCATGTTGTGCATCTATTAATTGCCGTGTTGCCAATGCTTGTGCTACTCAGAAGAAGCAAAAAAGTACAATTAGCAACATGCGCCTTAGGCATCAATAGAGTTCACAAAGAATATTTTTCAAATGAAAATGAATATAGATAAAATATTTCAATTCAGACATGTTGACTTGGGGGTTACTTTAGAAAGAAATGCAGCTCTAATTTATTTTGGGCTCCTTTATTACTTTTGCTGTGATATCATTAAGATGAATTTATAGAACAAATTACAAACATTCCTTAAACTTCTTGTAAAGCTAATTTACCAGTACCTTAGATCAATAATAATGAAAGGTATGAAAATTCTACTGTGCTCAAAAACGCCCCATTCTTCCACAATTTGATGGTTGATATTGATTCTTAGTATGACTGACTCTATATTTAGCCAGGAGAGAGGCCTCCGGGAATACCTAGGAGGGCTTACCTAGACTAGGTCAACTGAGGCAAGAGGGCCTATATTAATTGTGGGCAGCACTAGTTCATGGGCTTGGTCGTGGACTGACCAAAGAAAGGAAAAAGTGTGCTAAGCACTAAAATTAATTTTTTGCTGCTTCCTGGTTGTGGCCAGAGGCTTTTTTAAGGTTTTGCTGTCATATCTTCTTTATCATCGGATTCTATACCCTCATATTATCAGTCAGAATAAACTCTTCCTTGCTTCCATTGCTTTTGTAAAGTATTTTTATCACAGAAATGAGACTCTAACTAATTCTACATGACCACACTTCACTTTAAGAAAGCCTCACATGCAAATGTATCTTTTAAAATGGATAAAATACTTGAAGTTTTGAGTTAGTATACTGTATCTTGCAAAAATCCTCATCATTAAAGCAATTTATATGCAAGTATAGTTACTCATTTCTCAGAAAGTAACAATAAATTTATATAGATATTTAAAACGAGCATGGATAGTTTCAGATTTTTGATGTAAGAAATCAATCATTTAAAAGGACTTCTATTAGTAACAAGTTAAGATTTCAAGATATTATTTTCACTACTTCATAGGGTTTCTCTTTAGCACAAGAATAATCAAGATTTGTGAGGGTCATGAGCATTCTTTTCTATTCATCTGTCGCACCACAGACTATGCTATATTGTCACACATCCTAGAAAACACAAACTCAGTACTTAAACAGTCCCTTGTTACTGTCTTGTTCTGGTCTTGTTTGTATAGCCATTTCTAGGAGATACTGTTTCAGAGCAGACATCCTGGTAATCTTCTGTCCTCTCTAACATGATGTTCCCTGAGCCACTGATGCAGAAGCTGTGATGTAGAGGTTTATATCCGGGCTTGGATACCCCCTGACTCCGTTTGCTGTGGAAGAAATTAAAAAATTTTGCAGGATCCCACCCCTAGACAAAGAACTACAGGTAACCATTGACTTCTAGCAGGTGATTTAACCTCTGCTACGGATGAGTCCCCTTTTTGTTTGTCCAATGCCAAGTGGTCAGCATGGTAAACTATATATACAAGCAACAAAAACAAACTCTGTGTTGCAGAATATTTGTTTCACTATGTAAAGATGTGTTGTATTTGTTTAACTATGTAAAGATGTGTTGTATTTGTTTAACTATGTAAAGATGTGTTGTATTTGTTTAATTATGTAAAGATGTGTTGCTTTTTTACCTTGCCTGACTATGGCACCTCATTCGTCTAATTAAAAACTGAATAGCCAATAGTGAGGGAAGAGGTATAGGTAGAACTTCTGGGCAGGGAGAGTAAGTAGGAGGAGAAATTTAGGCTCAGGGGAGAAAGAAAAAGGGACACCAGGGAGATAGGGCCAGCCAGCCACAGAAGAAACAGGACATATAGAATGAAAGAAAGGCAAAAGGTACTGAGGAAAAACATAGATGAATAGAAATACATTAAATTAAGTTCAAAGAGCTAGTGGGACAAGCCTAAGCTGAGGTTGAGCATGCATAATTAGTAATAAGTCTCCATGTCTTTATTTTTGGGGCTGGTTGAGGGAACAAAGAAAATGCCAACTACACAGTAGATTCTATTTATATATTTTTGTACACACACATAACACATGTACACACATATGTAACAAATATAAGTAAAAAAGAGGTTGTCAACTTGAAAGTGGTGGGTATGGGAAGGATTTGAGGGAGTTTAGCTGGTGAGTGATATCATTTTATTTCAATTTAAAACATTTTTCAAAAAAAACCTTAAACACATATGCATTCTCTTCAGTAATGTTAAAGAGGTAGCTCTTTCTCCTAAACTCTTCTTTATCCACCAATGAACCATTGAATTGTAGTCCACTATTGAACACATATTTCTTTAGATTAAAAATTAGGGACCTGTTCAAGAAAAATGACACCATAGAATAAAAGCACATGCCTGTTTGCAATCATTTGAACTTTGTGCACATTAATTATCAAATCACATCCTGAAAGTTGAGTGTGGCAACCAAGAAAAGATGATATGTCTATAGGAATACTACTGGCTGTCTACAGAAATACTACTGATAGACCACAGTAGCAGAAGCATGTAGTGCTAAATTCAACTCTTTTACTTTTAAATTTTGGCTAGGACCAAGTTTATACCAGGATCAATGCAAAATAACTATCTTGTAATATTTCCTGACGCACATGTCTATAGGATTTACCACATATACAAATTACTGTAATTACAATTAGAAAAGGGATCCACAATGAAAATAGCACTTTTCAGAATGTTTTTATGCTGGCCTTTCAAATCATTCTTAACCTTTGGTAACTACCCATCTATTTTTTTTCCCAACATTGTTTTGCCTTTTCCAGAATATCATCTATTAGAATTATACAGTTTGGACCTTTTTGTGTGAAAGCTTTTTCACTTTACATAATATATTTAACATTCACCCATCCTGTTAACTTTCCACTGTTGGGTAGCATTTCAGTATTCTAACATACCAGTTTATCATTCACATGTCTATGGACATTTGTGCTTTTTGTAGTTTGGGTTAATGGTGAATAGTGCTACTATAAATACTTAAGCACAGATTTTCTTGTGCAAACTAGTTTTCTTTTCATTGTAATATCTGGGTTGTACAACTGTGTGTTTAACTTCCCAATAACCCATTAAATTTATCTCTAAAATACTTGCTTGCATTCCTTGCAGAAGTATAAGAGAGTTCCAGTTTCTCCACATCCTTTCCAGCACATGGGATTGCCTTTTTAAAAAGATGTTAGTTACTTTAATGAATGTTAATGGTAGCTCATTATAGTTTCAGTTTGCATTTCCCTAATGACTAGTGCTGGTTTAGCATCTTTTCATGTGCTAATTTTCCATCTGTACATATTCTTGGTTCAAGTGACTATTCATCCTATTTTTAATTCAGGTTATTGACTTCCTATTATTATGTTTTGAGAGCTGTTTATGTATTCTGGAGTCAAGGTCACTGATACATATATAATTTGCAGTATTTTCCTCCTTGTCTGTGACTTGCCTTTTCATTATTTAGTGTTATTTACAGAACAAAGTTTAAAATGTTGATGAAATTCAAGTTATTCATTTTTCTACTTTTCTGGATCACAACTTTGGTGTCACATTAACATTACTAATGTTTACATCTATGTCTAGTCTAAGTAGTTACACAGCAGAGACAGAAAGATGGGGAGTATTAAGAGGTTAAGTCCATGAACTTGAAATTCTATGCCAAATGCACAGTTGTGACATTTTGTCACTAAACTTGAGTTTCCAATTCTTTCTCAAAAATTGGAAAATAAGCCTTAGATTGTCTACTGTAGATTTATATCCTCTGAAACTAGACTCAACATCATCAGAATTTAGTAAGAACCCAGTAAATAGGTAAATAATAGGGATAAATGGAAAGGTCAGTTAAACATATGGGGATATTAGAGTGGTATCAGAGTTAATGCACAATTTATGTGAAACCAAATTAAAACATAATAGATGTTTAGTGTTTGGAGGAATATTAGAGAACATAGCTATGGTATCTTATCCAAATGCTAATTTTTACTGATTTAGCAACTAAGGAAAAAATATTTATTTTTTTTCCGGTTGATTTTGCACCAGTAAAATAAACTAATGATCCCTTCTACTTGGGAGGTAGTTTTAATAAGCCAAGAAAATGGGGCCAGCCAAATATTTGATGACTTCCAACTTTGAGTATAAATATAGCCACTGTGAATGAAACAGGAACACAATGATAGTCACTAACACCATACAATGAATCATACCCCAAATATCTTTCAGATGTCATTTTCCAGAACGACTGACTAAATGCAGGAGAGGGTACTGAGCACCAACTGTGACATGGTAAGAACTTACTGGGGTGAGAAAAGGATAGAAAGATAAGCTGACGACGCTGAATCTGGCACTTACAATTTCCAATCCTAGAACATGAAGTTTCTTGGTTTGATAATCTGAGTTTGTTGATACAAAAGTTATAAACCCAGGCATTTTTTTTGCAGTTCAAACTCCCAAAACACTGACATCTGATCCCCTGCTCTCTGTCCAAACACCCTACAGTAGGTTTCTGACTCCCACTTTATTTTTCAATCTACCTATTACCTTAACATCTCTTTTTGACTGTATTTTCTCCCCATATAACTGGTACACGAGCTCTGTGTTTTTCATTTGTTGACATTCACTTACAAATGCTATTGGGAAATGTCTAGACTAGAGAATACATGTAGGAGACAGGTTCTTGTCTGTCTCAAAAACAGGCATGAAAACTATAAATATGGGAAATCTGTTATTTCAGGAGATGGCTCCCTAGAGCTGTTAACAAATGCCCCCTCTTTGCCTAAAGCTGTTGACAGTTTTGTTGAGTTGCAAGAAGATATTTTCCATGTTTTAAAACAAGCAAGTTGGTTAAAAATAAATATAGTCAGATTCTGTTATGGAGATTTGGAAATATCAGAGGTCAAATCGTGTCCCCAAGGCCTAACAGAGGCATGTAGGAAAAGTCTGGAGAATGTAGGTTGTCTGTAAGGAAGGTTTTGTTCTGAAACATAAATACCAGATATAGTTACTACTATCCATCTGCTTCACTTTGGTATATGCAAGTCTTTCACATATGCTAGGTGTCTGGTTGAGACTGACTTTCAGATCTCATTCCAGTGGAAATGTTCCATTTATCCCTGTTCTGGCCTAGAAACTTAAGTGGAAATAACCAGGAAAAAAGTGCTTAGTCCTCTGCATTTGGATTTCAACACCATGCAATTCTTCATATTCAGTCCTCCTAATCATAAAGCATTTGCTACCAGCTCAGTAAATATTTAGATACAGTCCTCTTGCACACGAGCTTTATGTACCAAGATAGAATTGCAAATGCTTTGGAAATTGCTTTGCTTTGTTAAATGGTAAATTTTCTCCAAGTTTTACTAAATAAGTTCTATTGAAATAGCTAGCAGATGACTTGATGTTTGCAGAGTCAGTATTACGCTGTGCAATGGAGTTCATTTAACGCTATAAACTACATTGTACTTAGTAAGCGAACATTTTGATTATGTAGCCAAACAACTCTTTAACAGTGAATATTAACCCAAATAGAGCTAAAGTGAAATTTTAAAGAATATTCCACAGTTGTATAGATATCAGATCAGGATACAGAACAAGTCTCTGCGACATTGGCAACAATATCAGGTCTTATTAGGTAATTAATAGTAATTTTCAGCATACCAATGATATAATAATCATGATGAAAATTGAAATTTTAATTTGAAAACATGCCAGCTAAACCAGCAATAAATGTTTCTAGAATGATCTCAGAAGAACACACATAATAGAATAGGCTATCTCTAGATTTAAATATTTATGTTCTATTAAAATAATAAGCAATAAGCATATTTTTTATCAAGCAAGGTTCATAATTATATGAATTAAGAAATAACAGAAGAAATGTTATGTACCCCATAATATAATCAGCACAGATAATAGCAATACCATGATAGATGATAGTTTATTCAGGAAGGACATATAATTTTCATGTCAGTATCAACTTTGATCAATTATTACACAATACTTGAAAATTTGCAAGATTCTGTAGAGCCGAATAATGTGCTCAGAGTGAGTTTTACCAATGTCCACCAATGTTTGCCTCTGGTGTAAGAAATAAAAGTAAAAATGACAGCCATATTTTCTACTAAACTATAATTTACTTTGTTGAATTTTATACACTCACATTACTTTATTGGGGAAAAAAAAGAGATAAAAAGGAAGGCCATGACTGTTACTAGGAATGATGGAGAAGAAGGTTTCTGTATATATTGTAGGACCCAGTCGTGACAAGCTCAATAGAGTCCTGAGTCTTGTAGTTTACCCTAAGGCAAGACCTTGTTTCAAGAAAGACCACAAACTGGGACTACCCAGGCACCACTCAGGAACAGAACATTCAAAGGAAATTCCTAGCGTTCCAACATTGTAGATAAGATCACCTGCCAGCACACACCCATGGCTTTTCACCAAGTTACCCCTAGATAAATGTCAGTCAATCAGGGGTCCTGAACCTTAGAAATCCTTCACGCCCCATCTTTGCCACTATAACAACCCAAACCTAACTGAGCTTGGGCTCTCTGACCACTCTAATATGTTGGACACACTGAGAGTTCACGTTTGTAAACTTGTGTAAGAATAAAGGCTCTTTGCTTTTACATACAAGACTTGGTCTCCTAGTTGATTGTGCGGGGACGCTGTGATCAGTACAGAACATATACATATATGAGGGAGAGCAAAGTCAGAGGCAGAACTTCTGGGGGAGTCCAGAGTGGACAGGACTCTAAGCTGGGCCCTGTGATGAAGGAAGGGGAGCCAGATCAAGAGGTCAGGAGGGTAAAGGGTAGACCAAAGGGGTAGGGAACCAAAATTTGGGGATTATATAGAGGAGAGCAGTTGGGGGAAGGGCAGTTGGTGGAAGGGCAGTCCAGCCACTAGCCTGGAGAAGTTTAGGGTAGGGGGCAGGGTTTTGCAGCCATACTCTGTAACAGGTAGGGACTGAGGAATGCTGGGAGAATCTGGTAGGCAGGTCTGCTTTGATGTGTTAAATAGGCACCTCAGTTAGTCATTTGTCCCTGGTTTGAAACCTAACATCACTTTTATCCTGATGCTTAGAATCATCCTTGGCAGCCACGGAAAGCAAAGCAAGAGAATATGCTGCTTAAGTAAGTAAACTAGAGGTTGAGTTTAGTTAGTTCAAGAAAATTTGGGCATGAGGGGTTGAAAAAAAATGCTCAATGGTTAAGAGCTTTTGCAGAGGACCTGAACTTGGATTCCAATACCCAGTCAGGTGTCACAAAAACCACCTGTAACTCCAGCTCCAGAAGATCCAATACCTTTTTTGAGACTCTAAACACCTGTACTAGTGTGTGTATATATACCTCCGTGTGTGTGTGTGTGTGTGTGTGTGTGTGTGTAATTAAAAAATAATAAAAATAAATTGGTTAAAAGCACGTGGAATTGATTCCCAGATCCCACATGGCAGTTCACAACCATCTGTAACTACAGGAATCTAGTTTCCCACTTCTGACTTTTGTGGGCACCAGGCATGCAAGTTGTATCCTAGAATACATAAATGTAAAACACTCATGCATATAAAATTGAAAGTTTAAAAAATAAATATTTTAAAAAGATTTTTGTGGAGAAAACAGGACATGATATTTTTCTTCTATTTATGTAAAACACTTGAGGTCTTTTGCTCTCTCTCTTACTTGGTATAACAATTAATGTTGCTTGTCATCTTGATTGGATCTGGGATCAACTAAGATATATGCTTCTAAGTGGATCTAGGAAGGAATTTTCTAGAAGGATTAACTAGAGGGGTTAACTGGAAGTTCTTAAAGACCTTTGAGCTCTGATTTTAAGAGGTCTGCCTAATGGAAAAGCAAGAGGGCTTCTGCCTCTCTACCTTCAGTCCTAGCTGGTGAGCACATCCATTCTCTGACTGCAGCTGCTACCGTCCTTTTCTGGCTTTGGACCAGCTTCTTCAGCCTTCCAATATGGACAAAAGATGAGCAGCTGTGCAGTAATTCTTTAGGCCTCCAGGGCATGATTGGAACTACTGTGGCATCCAGTCTTGTGGACTGAGTAGCTCCCAGGTTCTCAGCCTCTCTAGCATACAGCCAACTGTTGTTGGATTCCCTCGCCTGAATCTTGTGAGCCAGTCTACCAAATTCTGTTTTGTGATATGTATCCATACTATTGGATCTATTCCTCTGGAGAACTCTGACTTGGTTTCCGAATAATAAATGAAACCGGACTTCAAAGAAACAGTTGAACAAGAGCTATTTCTTCCTCCAATAAATTATAACAGATATTTAAAAAATCATGGGACTGGAGGTTTTAGGTTCATAAGACAGGTTAATTTTTTAGACTTAAAGGTTGAGAAACAGCTACACAGCTCATGGGTCAAATCCAGCCTAAGGCTTCCTTTGTTTTTTTTTTTTTTAAAAAAAGGTTTATTTGATGAAACAAAATCATTCTTGTTTGCTTACTTACTGTTAATGGTTGAATAGCTGCAGGCAGATTATTTGGTTGGCAAAGCAGAAAATATTTCCTTCAAAGAAAATATCTGCTGAATCTTGTTTGCTAAAAAGTAATCTGGGCTGAGCTAGCTCTAGAATTATACATCTCTTGTTAAAATACTGACTCCTGGGCCTACTCTATATCTATGCTCTATGTAATTAGGTTTAAATAATCTGCATTAATCAAATATGACAGTTGATTATGAAGCTTGTAGCAGTCTGAAAACTACTGTTGTATCACCAAATTGGTTCATTATCAAATCTTCTGATAATGAATAATGCCTGTCCTATATTTAATCTATCACGTTGATTGTATATAGTTGTGGTGTTCTTACAGCATCTAACAGAAATTTCACATTTAATCTCATAAATATTGTAGTCTGCCTTTGCTGCAGTTCAGCTATAGCTCCTTAATACCTTGAATCTAATTTTTATAATTTTCATCAATATTAATTTCTCCAGTTCCATTCTTACTTAGACTCTACATATTATGATACCAACGGCCAAGTGGGAAAGCATCTTTGTGATTTAAAAAATAATGTTTGGACCAGTAAAAGATGGTTCAGCAGATAAAGGTACATGTTGACAAGCCTAAGGATCCATGTTTGATCCTTAGGGCCCTCATGGTAGAGGGAAAAAAATCAAGTCCACAAAATTGTTCACTGAATTACACACACACACATACACACACACACACACACACACACACACACACACACAGTGAGAGAAAGAGAGGAGAGGGGGATTATATGATCATTACACATATATTGTATGAAATTCTCAAAGAATATATAAAAACATTATTTCAAATTATTTTAAATAGTTTTAAAGTAAGATTTAGTGTAACACTCTGGGATTCTCACTTTTCACATTTTCATGTTCTAAAACTTTCTTCAGTTAAGTCTGAAGTGATGTTTATTTTAGATCAAGGTATTTGTGGGTGCTCTGGAGTTTCTGTTTTAGGGGCAGAATATATCTCTATCCTAATCCAACAGACTTCTTTCAGGAGATGAAGAAAAAAATCGCAGTTCTGGTTTTCTTTCTGTTTTAAGGAAGTAACGACTAAGTACAATATGCTGAATTTCCAAGTCTCTTAATTAGGTTGGAATTCTCGAGACAACTGATTTTTATGCACTTATTTTATATAAAATATGATTGTGATCTGTGGAAATCAGAAAATGAGACAAAACTGCATAAATGGCTAGATCTACTAGAAATACATATTCTTGAAGAATCCATATTAATAAAAGAAACAAATATAGCATATATTTAATACTGATTTAAGTCATGAAAGTCTGCTTCAAACCCTTCCTGCTTTGTCTCTCAGCTACATGTGTTGAAACTGCAGCCATAATTGGTGGTTTTTCACTTGCTTAATAAAAAAAGATCAAGATTTCTCTCTTTGCAACAGGAGATGGATATTGGTGGTAGAATCTGATAACCCCTAGAGACCTAGCTGAGAGAGTCAGCCAGGTCTGGATGTTGTCAAGGACTCAGAAGAAAATGGATTCTGAGATTGTCAAAGAAAAATGGCATGTTAGCAAATCCTCAACCTGTGAAAGAGAATAAATGATGTTGGATGTCCTTCTCTGTGTGTGCTGATTTTATTGTTTGATAAATAAAACTGTTTCAGCAAATGACTTAGCAGAGTAAAGTTGGACAGGAAATCAGAACAGAGATAGAGAGTGAGTGTAGGTGGAATCAGGGAGATGCCATGTAGCTGCCAAAGGAGAAAGACAAACAGATACTGAAACTTTACAGGTAAGCTACAGCCTGGTGGCAATACACTGATTAAAAGAAATGGGTTAATTTAAGATATAAGAGTTAGTTAATAAGAAGCCTGAGCTAATAGAACAAACGGTGTTGTAATTAATATAGCTTTTGTGTTATTAATTGGGTCTGAGCATTCAGGAAAGGAAAGAGTAGCCTCCTTTTACAGATAAATCTGATTTCAAAAAAGGCACATTACTTTATTTACCTGTTTCCCTAGAGACCAGAGAGATTTTATAACTTGTGAAACTATTGCTCATATGTAAGGAACTTTAGCAGCTCATAGAGACCTGATAAATTTGTATAACATACGTTTGTGCTGTTTCCGTTATTTTTTTCTACTTTCTGAAAATTAGAGAAACGTAGGTATTAGTATTGTGATAAGACAAAATAGTGCAGAAGCTCCTCCAACTGTATTCTTGCTGAGGGCATTTCAGGTTGAGCTAGGCTTTGATTTTCTTGATGGAGATTCTCATGGAAATTTACTTAACATTATTCTAGAAACTAGAAATTAAGCTAATTTATCTTAGCTTTTGTTACACTTCCTGTGTGAAGAACCTCCCTCTCTGTTTAACAACTTAGCTTCTGTTAAACTGCTTGCTTTTGGGAACCCCGCTCCCACCCTCAACAGATGCAGAGCAAGATGCCAGGTTTTGCCTTCAAACATCTCATGCTCTGGATACTCAGTGCTACACTTAGGTCAGAAATAACCGAGTGCAATCCCAATCTGCATGAGTAGAGACCTGCAATTGGCTATAAACTGTATCTCAGTGGTCATCTCTGGTGGTCTCCCCATAACACTAGATGAATCAGTTGTATTTTAGTTTTGACATAAAAATATTTTTTTCATGAGTCCTTAATTTCTTTTCACGTTTCTAAGATGCAATTTTCAATATTTTAAGCCAGACCCTTTTTATGAAATGTCTCAAACCTCTAACAACTTCTTCTGGCAATTTTGAAGATATATTATTTTAAATGTTTTTAATAGAAACCAAATATAAACTCAATCACAGACTTGCTGAATGTACCTTCCTGGTCCTGACACAGGTCAAAAGTTAGTGCTTAAATTTCAGGCCACCATAAGCCAAATCTTGTCACCGTTACATGTAGTTCACACAAACGAAGTTCTCAAAATGTCAGTGACATGAAGGTGCCAGAAATGGTTTAGACCTCTAATCTCAGAACTAAGGACACTGAGGTAGGAGAATTACCATGAGTACAAGGTAATTACAAATTACAAAATGAGTCCCACGCCAGTATGGGCTTCAGAATGTAACATTGCAGCAAAAAATAAATAGACAGATAAGCAAATAAATAAATGGATGAATGAATGAATGAATGAATGAATGAGATATTCCTTGAAAACATACTTTTGGAATTTTATTACTGATAATGATATCAATAAACTTTTAAGTTTGACTCAGATCAATTAAATGATACTGAACACCTACAGAACCTAAGGATTTGGGGCAGGAGCTGAAATCAGCAAGGTCTACATATAGAGCAAACACCTGTTGTATTTATAGATATGACTCCAGAAAGTTTAGAGACATGCACTAGGATAGATACTAAGTCAAAATGGCATATCCTAAAGTAAATAAATATTTGAGGTGGCCACATTTGAGAAAAATTCCCTGCAACAGTCTAGTTATCTAACTCTTCCACTCTATTTTAGACTTCTGCCTCCCTCAGATGCAGAGACAACAGCTGCAGAAAGTCACAGTGTGTCGGGAGAAAGGATAGAAGTCAGGCAGCAAGCGGGTCTGAGAAGGAGCATGCACAAGCCCTTTCTCCCAAAACAAAGAGAAAAGTGGAGCATGAATAACATCTGTTCCACAGTGACTCAATTCAAATGTCTCACTGGCTAACTTCCTAAAGTACTCTATGGCACCCATTAGAGAATTTGTATTTGTAATTTTTTTAAAGAATGTGTTCTTGCTGTTGCAAGAATCATGCATTTATAATAGGGAAAGTACACTTTTGCACAGAAACTATTTGAGCATAACAAATAAAATCAAAAGTGTTTGTCCTCCTTTTTAAAAGTATTATTTTGTAATCTTCAATTCAGAGCACCCTAGAGTGACTGGGGTTATCCAGGCTTTTCTAATTCAAAGTTTCCTCTAAAGTGGCCTAAGAGGGCAAGGTGAAGAAAGCATCCTAATAGGAATTTCAGGCTTCAAGGTGACAGTTAGGAAGAATACTGGTAATTAACTCATTCACTTTTCACTATGCAATCAGCAAGTGTTCAAATGTTAACTCTATAAACAAAGATGGTGTTTTCTCCCTGTATTCAGTTTTGCTTTCCTGCCTAGCTATATTCTGCCCTGCTATAGGCCAAAGCAGCTTTTTTTTTTATTAATCAGTGGTAATAAAGCATATTCACAACATACAGAAGGGCCTCCCACACCAGTGTTTGCTTTGAGGGGATACCAAATAAAAAGAGGTAGAATCTATTACTGAGAGCAGCAGGGAGTAGAGAGACCTTTTTACCAAATGTCTTGGGACAGGCTTTTGTTTTATTTATGGTTTTGTGGTTGTTGGTGCTCCCTTTTTAAAAATTCGTTGAAATATAATTGAATTATTCTCCTGTCTTCCTTTTCCTCCCTACTACCTCTTCCAGCTACTTCCGCATTCCTATTCAAATGTGTAAGTATACAAATACAACCAGCGGAGGCCACATAGTGTTGCTTATATGATGTCAGGGCTGACCCCTTGGAATTTGATAGCCAATTAGAGGTTCAGTTGCCTGTAGTGTTTTAGGGTTGAGGCCCCAGGAGATTTCCACCTTCAGCATTGTCATGTCTATGGGCCAATTTTACTGGCACTTCTAAAAGATGCAATCTCACAACAGACTTCCTGGTCCTCTGGCTCTTACAGTCTTTCTACCCCTTTTCCTTGATGTTCTCTGAGCCTTAGTTTTAAGAGTAGTACTGTAGATGTCTTTAACTGGAGCTAGGCTTTCTAGGATCAGTTGCTGTCTGTATTCTGACCAATTGTGCTTTTCTGAAGCAGTCTCGAGCTGCTACAAAGAAAAGCACTTTTTTTTTTCCTGAGAGGTGAGAACTATACTTATCTGTAGGTGTAAGGATAAGGTATTAAACTTATGTAGTAAAGTGAAGAATTTGGAGGTTTTCTGATAAGATTCATGACTTGAGTAGTTGGCTACTTTTCCAGTACCAGACACAATTTTCTACCTATTGAGCATGTCTTAAATAGGAGAACTACTATTGCACCTTTAAGGTGATCTTACCATACCGGTCATTGTTGTGGTTCTTAGACATCACAGCTTGGTAGGACTATTGGTTGCTAACCTCTCTTGGTAGTTCAAATAAAAGGAACTCCTTTTAGTCCTCAGGGATGAAAATTTCAGGTCATATTCAGCTCAAATCTACCAAGTCCGGTGTCAAAAGTGCACGGTGTATTCAGGGATAGGGAATTACCTTTAGCATCTGGAATGCAATCAAATGCGACAACAACGGCCTACATTGTTTGGGAAGTCTGTTGGACTTCCCTGACCAACAACTGAAAAGCTTTCTCATACCTGGTACTGGAAATTACTGCCAAATTGCCGATAGCTTTTGGGGGATAAATTATAAGCCCAAATGGCATAATGTCATTTTACACACACATACAAACACACACACACATGCGTTATATAGTGCATATATTAAATGTATACACATATATACTCTGATTATACTCTTATGTATTATTTTCCTCTTCTCTTTCTCTCTTTCTCTATTAACTTCTTTCCCCTCCCCCAATTAAAGTTCCTCCCTATTTTCTTATTTCACTCCTATTCTACTAGTTCCATCTCTAGCATCCCTCAGTCTATCTTTTTTAGTGTGTTTTATTGAAATGATCTAAATTGTATCTGGGACATTATTGGTGATCACAGACAGCTAAGTTTCACTCTTTTGTTTTTTACTCCCTGGCTTAATAAATTGAAAATGTTATTCTCCTGAGAATAATTAGGACTTGGAGGAGACAAGGTCAGCACACTTGGTCAGCTGCCTTTTCTCTAGATAATGGGCCTGCTCAGAAACTAGCAAGAAAAATTGGAATGGAGCAAAGGAGAGTCCCATGGAATAATAATAATAAAAAAAAAAGCTGCTTAGTGTCATTTATTTTCAAACGACTTGAATCGTATCCATAGAAGTCTGCTTAAGGACAGGAAAAGATAGTGAAGTGTGCAGCTGCAGTCCTGACAGTTCCTAGAGGGGAGATCGCCAGTCTTCCAAACGAAATCCCTCCCCTTGCCTATATCCTCAATTTCCCTTTACCTTATTCCTCAGGACTCTCACCACACTTTTTCCCAATCTAGCACTTTTCTCTCCCTGTCTATCTTTGTCACAAGTCTGCCAGGTACTTAAGGAGAAAGGGACATCTACTTTCCTGGTTGCATTCTTCACAGAGTTATTAGGGCTTGAACCTAAATAATCACCTTTACACCCCTCCTCACCCCGGGCTGAGCCATAATGTTGTCCTCAGTTAAGGGTTACGGCTTGTGACAATCTCTTAAACTTCCCTCAGCCAGGCTGGCTGAGCTCTGGAGCCGAGGACTCCAGTTATCTGTCAGGGCAGACGACTGCCCTGGATTTCTTTCAAGTCTGACCCTGCTCTGGTGGCTCAGTTGGACAGAGACTCTGAGTAAACAGCACATCTCTCCAAACCCAGCTGGTCGCTAAAATAGGACACCCCTGGGTGGTGTCCCAAAGTATCAGGAGGCATTACAGTGCTGCAAACAAAGCTAATTGAGGAACAGATAAGCTTGCAGGGAAGGAGGATGAGGTGGGAAGAGAAGGCTTGTCACTTCGCAGTCCTCCTGCTAACTGCGTACCTAGAGTTTCCCCCAGATGTCTCTCCCTGGTTTCAATTTAATCCTCTGTGGGAGTCCATTTCTCCCGCCAAGCATGTACTGCTGTTTTTCTCAATGGTATCATTTCCACGAGGATTTCCCAGCCATGTCTGCCTTTAAGTAGATGACACTCTTTCTGTCCAGCAGAAGCCTGTGACAGTTGTTCAACCTAATGTTGAAACTGATAATTTGAATAGGTTAAAGGGCCACATTGACCAAACTTACCAAACACCCCCATATTGAATGAATAATTGCTATCAGTGACTTTTAAAAAACATTAATATTTTGGTTGTGAGCCTAGCCTTTAATGGCGGAGCAATCCTTCCAGTCTGAAACACCTTAATGTTGAGTGCCTAACCATGATACAAGTTCAAGGAAGCCATTGCAGATAAAACTGTTCAATGTAGCATACCTGAAAATTAAGGAAGAAGTCCTGATTTTAAATTTCTGATATAAAGGTAGCTTTGCATTGCAATTGCGTTGCATGTTATGTACAGCCCTCAGGTCTTGAGAAAGCAAAAGAAGATATCCTAATAGATCAAGCATATGCATAAATATGTGTAGGGATAAGTCCCGCCCCTTAGGGGGCGTGTTCGCCTCGGGCTAATGTTTGCTTATATATTTGG
>NW_004949115.1:4434811-4454147 GCF_000317375.1 Microtus ochrogaster
TATATATATATATATATATATATATATTTACAATCTGTCTGCATTCGTTTACGCCGTTACAAATATGTAGTGTTTATTATGAGATTGCTAGACATATATTATTGGGGGGTTCTAGAACTTTGGTTTAACATATAAGAACTTGGGGGATGGAGATGTTTCTCAGTGGCTAAGAATGGTTGCTGGTTTTATGTTGAGGTCTTTGATCGGTTTGGACTTGAGTTTTGTGCATGGAGATAGATATGGATCTATTTTCATTCTACATGTTCATATCCAATTATGTCAGCACCATTTGTTGAATATGCTTTCTTTTTTGTTTTATATTTTTAGCTTCTTTGTCAAAAATCAGGTGTCCATAGGGGTGTGGATTTATATCCGGGTCTTTGGTTTGATTCCTTTGGTCCTCCTGTCTGTTTTTATGCCAATACCAGGCTGTTTTCATTACTGTAGCTCTGTAGTAGAGTTTGAAAACTGGGATTCTGGTGCCTACAGAAATTCTGAACCTCATAGAAGAGAAAGTGGGAAGTACACTTGATCACATTGACAAAGGAGACTATTTCCTAAATATAACCCCGTAGCATAGACACTGAGAGAAACAATTAATAAATGGGACCTCCTGAAGCTGAGAAGTTCCTGTAAAGCTGCCGTTTTGTCAACAAGAGAGCTTACAGAATTGGAAAAGATCTTCACCAACCCCACATCAAACAGAGGACTGATCTCCAAAATATACAAAGAACTTAAGAAACTTGACATCAAAAGAACAAATAATCCAATTAAAAATTGGGTACAGACCTAAACAGAGAACTCTAAACAGATGAATCTCAAATGGCTGAAAGACAGTTAAGGAAATGCTCAATATCTTTAGCCATCAGAGAAATGCAAATCAAAACAACTCAGAATGCCCAAGATCAAAAACACTGGTGACAGCTTATGCTGGAGAGTATGTGGGGTAAGAGAAACACTTCTGCATTGCTGGTGGGAGTGCACACTTGTGCAGCTACTTTGCAAATCAGTATGGTGATTTCTCAGAGAATTAGGAAACAACCTACCTCAAGACCCAACAATAGTGCTGTTGTGTATATACCCAAAAGATGCTCAATCTTAGCACAAGGACACTTCCTCAACTATGTTCATAGCAGCATTATTTGTAATAGTCAAAACCTGGAAACAAACTAGATGCCCCTCAACTAAAGAATGGATAAAGAAAAAGTGATACATTTACACAATGGAGTACTACACAGCGGTAAAAATAATGACATGTTAAAATTTGTAGGCAAATGGATGGATCTAGAAAAAACTATAGTGAGTGAGGTAACCCAGACCCAGAGAGACAAATATAATATGTATTCACTCGTAAGTGGTTTTTAGACATAAAGCAAAGAAAAACCAGTCTATAGGCCACAACCCCAGAGAACCTCGACAACAAAGAATCTACATAGGAAGGTGAAAAAGACAAGATCTTCTGAGTAAATTGGGAGCATGGGGGTCATGGGAGATAGTAGAGGGGGAGAGGGGAGAAAGGTAGGAAAGTGGGAAAATGTATAGCTAAATAAAAACACAACACAACAAAAAAAGGATGGCTATTGTTCTTGCAGAGGACGCAAAATCAGTACCTAGTACCCCTGTCTGACAGATCACAACCATCTGTAACTTCGGGTCCAGGGAGGTCTAATGCCCACTTCTGTCCTCTGTGGGCATCTGCACACATGTACATATAGCCCCCCCCCCATATATATGTAATTGAAAACAAATTTTATGGAACTTTCCATTAAAATTTTCTACAGATGGAATGGGCTGCCTTGATTTATTTAATGATCACATCAAGGTCTTCATAAAGGTCAAAGGGTTGTACTAGCTCAGGAACCCTGGAATGCTGAATCAATAAATTATACTATACTCTGTAAGTACTTTCAGACCTACAAAACAGAAATGTTAGAACAGAGACTTGCATCAACTTTCATTGCTGTAGTGAAACACCTAGCACATGTTAAATTCATAGCGATGGGAGGTTTATTGACCTCCTATTTCCAAACATTCGGAGTTCAAATGGCATAGCACAGGCTAGGGTAAAAGCCATTACTTCACTGTGCCACCACATATCAGCAGAGAGTATGGAGCAGCATGCAAAAGAAGGCTCATACTTCAAACCAGGAAGCAGAGGGGGGAGGAGACAGTAATGTTCTTCACATAAGAACTCATCCTTGGAGAGAGGAAGGATTGTAAGAGCCAGAAGGGGGTATCAAGGTCATCACAGGGGAACCCACAGGAACTATCCTGGGCTTATAGGGGCTCACAGACTTTGGACCAACAGCAAGAAAGCCTCCATGGGACCTACATAGGCCCTCTACATACTGATGACAGTTGTGTAACTTGGCCTATTTGTGGGATTCTTGACAGTGGGATTAGAGCCTGTCCCTAAGGCTTGAGTTGGCTTTTGGGAACCCATTCCCCATACTGGATTGCCTTGCCCAGTCTTAATACAAAGGGAGGAGCTTAGACCTACCTCAACTTGATATGCCATGCTTTGTTGACACCCATGGGTGGCCTCCCCATTCTGAACAGAAACAGAGGAAGAGTGGATGCAGAGGCAGGTGGAGTGGCATTTCAATTGTATTTTAATAAATACAGACTGTCTGAAGATCTGAGAGTCCCACTGGTCAGCCTTACAGACCAGGTTATAGTAACACACACCTTTAATCTCAGTAGCCATAATGACACGCACCTTTAATCTCAGTAGCCCCACACTAATTGCCATAAAAACTAGGCAGGGCATGCCTTTAATGATGCTGGTGCATGCCTTTAATCCCTGTCCTAGAGAGGAGTATAACATGGGAAAGATATCTCTCAGATGCAGTCTCCTTCTGAGATTCCAGGAGGCAGGATTGCCATTTCAAAATGAGGTTAAGCTAAGAGCCAGTAACTGCCTGTTTTACTTTTCAGATCTTTAGGTTGAACCCCAATTTCTCTCTCTGAGTTTTTATTAATCATGCTTCAGGCAGTGAAGGGGCAGAGGGGAGCCTGGGTGGGGGTAAGAGAGCTGTCATGTGCGTGTAAAATAAAAAAATAATTAATAAAAAATAATGTGAGAAAGAAAGAACTCACTCTTGGGGACTCAAGAGTCACATGAGAAACATAGGAATGCCTTTTGAAGGCAGCTTTCCAAATGTTCAAATACTTTCTAGCAGGCTCCATCTTCTCAAAGTGTCAATCTCCCAGTTCCACCACCCTGTGGAAAAATCTCCAAGTCCATAGATCTGGGGCAGGGGTGCTCAAGCTATAACAGAGTCTAATGCTGATCCTATTGTCAACGACTGCTTTTAATTTGTACATAGCACATAGGCTTGAGGATCAGTGGGCCAAGTGACTAAATAAATTAATTTCTCTAAAATGACAGGTTCTCTTTATTTGGGACACTTAAAAGAAAAAGAAAAAACCTTTTAACACAAGATTTCAAAATACTGAGTTAATGTTATTAATAAAAATATGTATTTGAAAAAAAGAACTTCTTGAAGTTTGCATACAAATGGATGGAAATAGAAAACACTATCCTGAGTGAGGTAAGCCAGACCCAAAAAGAGGAACATGGGATGTACTCACTCATATTTGGTTTCTAGCCATAATTAAAGGACAGTGAGCTTATAATTTGCAATCCTAGAGAAGCTAAATAAGAAGGTGAATCCAAAGACAAACATATAGGCATCCCCCTGAATATTAACCTTCATCAGGTGATGAAAGGAGACAGAGACAGAGACCCAAATTGAAGCACCGGACAGAAATCTCAAGGTCCAAATCAGGAGCGGAAGGAGGGGGAGCACGAGCAAGGAACTCAGGACCACGAGGGGTACACCCACATTCTGAGACAATGGGGATGTTCTTTCGGGAATTCACCAAGGCCAGCTGGCCTGAGTCTGAAAAAGCATGGGATAAAACCGGACTTGCTGAACATAGCGGACAATGAGGACTACAGAGAACTCAAGAACAAGGGCAATGGGTTTTTGGTCCTACTGCACGTGCTGGCTTTGGGGGGGCCTGGGCGGTTTGGATGCTCAACTTACTAAACCTGGATGGAGGTGGGCGGTCCTTGGACTTCCCACAGGTCAGGGAACCCTGATGGCTCTTCAAGCTGATGAGGGAGAGGGACTTAATCGTGGGAGGGGGAGGGAAATGGGAGGCGGTTGCGGGGAGGAGGCAGAAATCCTCAATAAATAAATAAATTAAAAAAATATGTATTTGAAGGCTGTCATAGTCATGAACTCACAGGAACCATGGTTACCTGTACAACACCAGACCTGTACAACACTAGACGTATAGAATATTTTGGTATAGATGGAGAGGTACTCTCTATGGTACACATATCTTACTGAGGAGTTATGAAGTATGGATAATAAAAACTCAGAGACAGATATTGGAGTTCAACCTGAAGATCAGGAAAGCAAAGCAGCCAGTCACTGGCCCTTACATTGACCTCAGTACAAAAACGGTGATGATGCCTCTAAGAAACCTAAGAACGAGACTGTGACCGAGAGCTGTCTCCTCCCATCTTATAATCCTCTCTAGCTCTGGCATTAAAGGTGTGCATCTCCACTGCCCAGTTTCTATGACAAGTTAGTGTGGCTACTGGGATAAAAGTTGTGTGTCATTGCTGCCTGGTCTGTAAAACTGACCAGTGTGGCTGTCTTCATGCAAGTTTTATTTATTAAAATACAAATGAAATGTTACTACAGAGCTATTGGAAATTGATAGTTTCTGAGAAGGTAGAATAATTTTTATTTATGGAAGATATTGGTAGGTTTACCATGTTCTTGTGGGTTGGCTGAACACCCATGCAATTATGGGCAGTGCTAACTAAACTTAATGAGTTATCAAAAATAAAAGACATGTGTTTGTGAAGGGGCAATTGAGAGAAAATATGGGGGGAGTGGAAAAGGGGAATTGGGAGTATAGATATAATTGTATGCCATTGTATACATATATAGAAGTCTCAAAAATGAAGAAAACTTACAATAAACAGTAGATAACAATAATGTAAATGTTTTCAACAAAATGAAGAGCTTAAACAACATATAAAATAAAATACATATATATTATTCCTTCCATATTAATCTTGCTTTATAACAATTTGAAAACAAAAATAAATAACCTGAAGAAACCATTTCATGTTAATTCTTATTAACTGTCTACCAATGTAAGAAAAAAGGGAATGACAAGGTGAAGAACCATCTGATGCAAGATGTAACTGACACTAAAACTTCAAGTTGATTTCATTTATTGACTCAAATATTCTCTATCAATGTGCAGTTATCTCTGGAAAAAACTTGCTGACTCTGTACTTCAGCAGCTTTGTACACCACACTGTCAGCAAAAGAATGTGTATAATCATTGGCACACACTTGCACTGATACTGGCATTTTTCTCTTGGTTTGAAATAAATATAGCATTTTTTTTACATCCGTTGCCTTCACATGAGGATGTGTTTGTGATCATCTGCTCAAAAAATAGGAGCATGCAAGTCTATTTCTGGAACACTACAAACAACATCCCCAATCTCGATTCAGTAAAATTCTGGCTTTGAAGGAGGCTTATGTAAATAGATGTGGGATCCTTCATAGATATAGAATGAAGACACGTACTGAAGTAACTGATTATGTGGTGACTGTAAAATGCTTGCTACACTGAAAGGTTTTGCTATTGCAATCCATACACTTTTGTTTTTTCTTAGAAAGTCAGGAAAATCTGAATGGACACCTAGTGATTTTAACAAAGGGTATGAGTGACATTTCTAGAGATAGAGTGGATTAATAATACAGGCCAAATTTCACAAACAACATTTTCTTTTGTTTTGGCATGTTTTGCTTTTTTAACAAAACAGTATTTTTGAGAATTATTGAAATTATTGTAAATATTTTATTGTCAACTGTTTTAATGGACTTTCTTGTATGCTATTCCATTGATTAATATGAAATGAGGTAATTACTGAAAATTTAACCAAGAGCACACACACACACACACACACACACACACACACACACACACACACATATATATACCTATACTCCCATTTCATTAAAAAGCTAATGACTTTTTCCCTATAGATGATTAATAAAAATATTCAAATAACTAGCATTTGTTATTATTTATTTATTTTAATTATTTATTATGCACGTCCTCATTATGTTACAAGTATTAACATATTCATGATTTCACATAAACATCTGTGATGTATTTTCATGGAGTCTGCCACAACAAACAATGGTGATAGAAGCCAGGACAGTCAAATGGTATACTAACTTATCAAGACAAAAGAGTTTCACTAATGTGTTGAGAATTTTAAACAAGAACAACAGGATTTGACTTTAGCATTTGAGAACATTCTACACAATTTAATAATCACTCTTATATTTATTTTTGCTTTCCTTAGGGCTTTTGCCAAAATTGCTTGTCGAACATTTGATTCATTCATTCTTTTTCTATTAACTAGGTGCTGACTACTTAACTATATGCCAGACACTACTGTCAGTTTCAGAAATTCATGCATCAGTTAATGCCTTGATCAGTTTAGAGCTCACATTAAACCTGGAAGGATAACAAAAACATCAATCTTCCTCACTATGTGGTAAGAGAGACACGTGTAAATACAAAAAACAAATGTGCGGAGGAAAGAATGATCAGAGACCATTTCAGTGAAAAGACATTATTGGTATTATTTCTTGACAAATGAGGAAGAGTAAAGCAGTAAACAAGAGAAAGTATACAGATATTTGTGGACTAGGCATATAAGCATACAGATCATATGGGCTGCATCTTAGGGACTGAAGGAGAAAAGAAAATAGGACTTGTTATCATTTTCTTTTTTCATATATACAGGTGGTCTGATCTAACAGACTCTAACCTTTTTAAAGAATTTTAAAGCATTCATCTGTGGTGTAGGAGGTCCTTGTGTTTATGTGTTAGTTTCATTGGTTGAAAAAAGAAACTGCCTTGGCCTATTGATAGGGTAGAACTTAGGTAGGCGGAGTAGAAGAACTGAATGCTGGGAAGAAGGGCAGAGAGAGAGAGCCACCAGGTCAGACATGCTGAATCTTTCCCAGTAAGCCACGACCTCGTGGTGACATACAGATTATTAGAAATGGGTTGAATCAAGATGTGAGAGGTAGCCAATAAGAGGCTAGAACTAATGGGTCAGGCAGTGTTTAAATGAATACAATTTCTGTGTGATTATTTCAGGTGCAAGCTAGCGGGGCGGCTGGGATGACAAGCAGCCCACTCATTCATGTTACACATATGTATATGTTTGTGTATTTGGATGTGGATGTGGGCCTGCAAAGGTCAGAAGAGGTTCTTAAATTCCCTGGATCTGGAGTTTCAGGTCTTTTGAGCTTTCTGACATAGGCGCTTGGAATCAACTGTGCAAGAGCAATCAGCTCTCTTTGATCCTGAACCATCATCTCTCCATCCAGGACTCTGTTTCTTGACTTTAAAGTCTCAGTTTCCCTCCTTTATCCTTCCACATGTACATCTGATAAACAACTTCTGAGCTTCTATTTTAAGACAAGGACTAGAGAAAATAGTATTACTGAGGCCCTGAAGTTACATGAAAGGAGGAGCTATGGTAACGGACAAAAAAGTAAAACTGACTAGTGGCAGTATGCATGATGAATGTTAACTAAACAAGTACTCTTTCTTGCAGAATTTTCTAATACTATCACATAAGTCTCATGCAAATGCAATTTCTTTATCAGCAATCAAATAGGTAGTAATGGCTCATGATTTTATGTATTTTGGCTTTTTGTTTGTTATAGAGGGAGAATCAGGATATGAATGTTTTGTTTCTTGAGAACACTCTTTACTCCTGATATCTTAGCACAGGGATAAGTGCTCATCGAGGACTTGCTAATTGTGGATGTAGAAGAAAGGAGAAAGACACTTCCCACAACTTGAAAATTAGAGGTTAGATAGCAAGACTTAGAATAGGAGACCAGGAACAAACTCTGAAGAAATAATAACTTGAATATTGATATTTGATGGAAGTAGAGGGCCCATGAAAAAAAGCTTTGATGTCTTACTGGATTTTTAGGATATTATATTTAGAATTTGGATTGCACTAATCAAAGGTACTCTGCTTTAACACAGTTGGTGTTTTCCTCGTGACAATAAGAAGCAAATCAAACTGAGGTAAAAGTGGTGCACTCTCCTCTTTATTCTAGGAAGGATATGGAAGGAGGATGCTTTAGGGAATTGCTTTAATAAACACAAGTGATTTAGATGGCTGGTATTGGAAAATAGTAAAAGTGAGCATTAGTAGGACAATTTAAAATAATATTTTATATCCATTGCTAGCAATTATGCCAAAATACACTTTATACTGGCTGCTTTTCATCTTCATCAGAATTCTATGAAGCAGTACTATCATTATGTCCACTTTCAGAAATAGATTTTGAAGCACAGAGAAATGAAATGACTAGATACCACTAAAGGTTTAGCATATGGTAAAAGACACATGCAAATTCAGTAGTCTCATTGGAAACATGATGAGTGCAGCAGGTACAGAGGCAAAAGTGGAAAAACCTTGGGTGTTATTATAGAGATAAAATGGACCATTGGAGCATAAGATACAAATTTGCCTAAGGCAAAAGAGTCAAGTGCACAGGAATTGTGTAATAGGGCTTTCATGTGGCTCCGTAAGACGCATCACCTAGTAAAGACATACTTTCCCTCTAAGCCTATCTTGTGTCTGATACATCTGTATCTATATGTATATCTAAAGATAACACACTGAACCTAAAAGGCTTAACATGGTATTTGGTATTTTGAAGTTGAAATAAGCAGATCAATCTTGATTCTGAAATCATCATACCATGTGTAGCATTTTTCTAATACCACATTATACTGCTCATGTTCCAATTAGAGACCTGATTCTGTTTCTTGAGAATTAATTCAGTAACTTCAAATACAAAGGCTTTCATCTTCTTCTAAGAAGATACAGAAAGGTAATACTATAAGGAAAACACAGAAACAAAATCCTGAAAAACAAGTTTTCTACCGTAAGTAATTTTTGTTGCTTTCCTTTACAACATTCCTATTTAAATGCAGATTGTAATTCACATCTAAGTAGAAGGTAGAGTTTTTTAGCTACTAAAATGCTAATGAGAAGGTTAACTTTAAGTCAGAAACTATTTTTGAAAAGATGGGAAGGCTGGAAAATTCACTTTAAGGTCATTTAAGATTTTGTCAGGAAAAAGAAAAACCCTACATTTATTATTAGAAAAAATATGCACAAAGCATTGGGCAACTATACATGTGTGTGGCTGGACATTACACTAAGGGACATAATATTTCATCTTGGTGTTGCAAAAACTAACATTCTTGAGTGCACTTGTATCTCTGGATAGCTTCACCTGCAGCAGGGAGGGGAAAAATGACAGATTGTACAAATACTTCTTACCACTGGGCCTACTCACTGGAATGTGATGGATCGCACAAGGCCGTAACACAGCATGTACTGAATGGCTGCAGATAGATTTGAGACTGCCTGAATTTTCCCTAAACTTTTGTTTTTTTCCAGCAACCAAATTTTAAATAGTGACTCATACTCTGTTCCAAACTTATGCTTTGTAATAATGTTCTCATGCCTATTAACCCATGATTACAAGATACGCCTGTAACTGAATTCAATTAAAAAGTCCTTGTAGTTATTGAGAAAAAGTTGAATGCTTAGCCTTAAGGAAGACACTAATCCCATCCTCTCCAGAGTGCAGAACAACACTGGGGAAGAGGGAGAGGAAAGAATGTGAGAGCCAGAAGACCAATAGAAGGGCTGCAAGATGGCTGGACAAGATGCCATCACAATGATGAACTCTCCAAAGCTGTGTATTGCTTGTTCACATGAATGGGCTGATTAACAAACAGGTATGGATTTGGCAGGGACTCGGGGAGCCATAGAACTCATAAGAACAAATATAACTAGTAGGAAACCAAAGTTACTAGCTGATGGTAGAAATGTTTCCCATTGGTCCATTTGTGCTGTTCTTTAATAGATCCTAGCCTTAGTCCATTTTCTGCTCCTATAACACAATGTCACAATCTGGGTAATTTATAAGCAACAGAAATTTATTTGGCTCACTATTCTAGAGTCTGAGAACTCCAAGAATATGACACTAGCACCTGATAAAAGATTCTATGATGTATTACAGCATGATGAGAAAGGTAAGTGGGGACTTGGAGAGATGATTCAGAAGTCAGGAGCACTGGCTACTTTTCCAGAGGACCCAGGGTCTTTTCCTGGAACCGACATGGCATCTAACATCCATCTGTAACTCTGACTCCAGGGGATTCATCACTTTCTTCCAGTCTCTGTGGGCATTGTATGCACATGGTGCATGGACACTTACATAAAGACAAAATGCATCTATACATAAAATAGAATAAATTCATCTTTTGTTTTAAGCAAAGGGAAGTGTGTATATATTTAATAGGACTTGATAGGGATTGGATTTATCCTTCTATTAGGAATTTATGCCTGCCAATAATTAACCCACTCCTATGGTAAATGAAGTTATCCATTAATGCTTTACAATCTCTTGAAGTCATCTCTTAATGACCTTACAATGAGAAATAAATTTCAATATTAAGAATAGAGGAGACATTCAAACCATAGTACTGTCAATTCAAGTTTTGTCTTTCTCTGTCATTCTTTACTTTAGTCTCATGTGTCGTATCTCTGTAAAAATTGAAATTATGTATTTAAGAAGAGAAATGAAAAATGTGAGTCACCAGAAAACTTTTTAACAAACTTTAAGAAAAAATTGAAATTCATCTTTTAATATGAATATAGAAACTTTTTACTGTTTGTAGACAATGCATTATTGGGCTATTTATCCTCAAAGGGTTAAATATGTAACTGTATACACTAGATGCCCTGTTGTGCTTTCTGTGGCTGTTACAAAAGGAACCTGGGGAAGGAATGGTTTACTCCTCCTTTGAGGTTACATTCATAAAGGGAAGCCAGGAGATAATCGAGGAAGGAACCTGGAAGCAGAGACTGAAGCAGAAGCAGTGAAAGAATGAGATTGACTTGCTCCCCATGATTTGCTCAGTTTGCTTTCTTATATTCTCAGGATCAACAGGCCAACCTAATGGGGTCATCTTCTCAACCAAGTTTACATTTACATTGAGACCCCAGGTTATGTTGAGTTGAAAAAACATCAACCAGGACACTAGAAAAATCTGAAGCTGTTCTTTTAAAAAAAAACAAAAAAAAACAACAAACTTTAAAATTGCTGGGCAGTGGTGATGCACACCTTTAATCCCAGCACTTGAGAGACAGAGGCAGGTGAATCTCTGTGAGTTAAAGGCCAGCCTCGTCTACAAAGCAAGTTAGAGGATATCTAGGACTGTCACACAGAGAAATCCTGTTCCAAAAAATAAAAATTTTTCAAAATAAATATATTTTAAAAAGCTTTAAAATTACTTCAATTTCTTTCCTTTCTATCCTCACCCTTCTCTTATTTTTTAAAGTATTTGATTAATTTCTGAGAATGTTATACAAGGTATTTTGATCATATTATCCCCTTCTTATTTTCCTCAGTACTCACAGATCTATATTCCTCCTTGCTCCCCCACTCAACTTTATGACCTCTTTTTCAATAACCCATTCAGCCTATTATGCTGCTTATTAGTATTTTAAGACAAATATATCTTGTGTAATTAGTACATTAAACCAATCTGCTTCAATGTCCAAAATCTCATTTTGTCATTTCATAATTTTCAATATATATTTGAATATTTATCCTGTGTATAGTTTTAAATGGCAGTGATAAATAAAGCATACACTGAACTAACCATTTGTTAAATACGACCATTATTTTATGTGTATGGGTATTTTCCCTGCATGAGTATGTGTACAGGGCCCTTTGAGGACAGAAGATGATTCTGGATCATCTAGAATCAGAGTTATTTAAGGTTCTGAGCTGCCATGTAGGTTCTGGGAATCAAACCCAGGTCTTTTGGAAGAGAAGTCAATGCTCTTAATTGATGAATCATCTCTCTACCCCCAAACTTGTCATTTCCAACAAAAAATTAAAATAAATTCCTCATGTTACTTATGAAAAGCACAATTAAGAAAATGAATATAGTGCTAAGAATTAGGGAACACAAAAGATGTCATGGCATGACACTCAGGTGAATGGGAAGTTTCAGTCACATATAGAAAGGGATGAAGAATTTCCTGGGCCTATTGAATAACATTCAGAAAATGAGTTCTGCCTATTACAATGAATTAGAAAAAGAAAAATACTAACACTGATGGGCTTCAGAAGAGAAAAATGCAAAAACTTATAAGTTCAAATTAAGTAGGTCAAAGTAATTTCTGGATATAGTAGGATAAAATTGGAGGGTTTGATATATAGAAATAATATTCTACTCACCCACATTAGTGTTGAGTAATATAAATATAATTTGAAGTTTATAAATTACTTTGAGTTCTGGTACCCACAGTAAAATATAAAGTAAAAGATATGAAATTAGACTTTAATTTTTTTAACCTAAGATATTAAAAACATCACCATTATAATACAAATTCAACATTAAAAATGAAGAGATAATTTTTGACATTTTATTCCAAGTTTTCAAGATCCTGTGTATATTTTACAGAGATAGCAGATCATATATATTTTACATCATCATTTGCCCTATGTGGCTAGTTGTTATCACACTTATAAAATTCATTTTTCCTGCTGTGCAGAAAGTAAATTATTGAGGAATGAGCAAAAGAAAGTGTAATTTATATCCTATGGAATAATTTCAAAGTCAATTACTTTAATGGAAATGTTTTACCCTATGGCTGTGTATGTTAGGGTTCTAAGATGAGGCTCAATGGATCAAATTCTAGGTGTTGTCTAGGTTATTTTCCTTCCAGAAACTCCATGAAAATATTAATTTAATTAGATCCATCACAAACTTAGATCAATCACAGTAGAATCATCTATCATCCTGCACAAAATCAAATTGATTAAAGACCTCAATATGAAACCTGAAAAAACAAAAGAGCTAGAAGAACACATAGGCACAACACTAAAAAATAGAGGAGAAGGAAAGGACTTTCTGAATAAGACTTCATGACTAGGTAATTAAGGTTATCAATTGGAAAATGAGACCTCCTGAAACTAAAAGGCTTCTGTACAGCAATCAACAAAATGAAGAGAAAAACCACAGAGTGGTAAAGAATATTTGTCAGTTATCCATCTGGTAGAGGATTAATATCCAGAATACACAAAGAGCTTAAAAAGACAGACTGAAGAAAACAAATGGTCCAGTAAAAAATGGGCTATGATCCTGACCAGGAAGTTCTCAAGAAATAAATAAAAATGGCTAAGAAATACCAACACAATTACCTAAACATGAGCTGAATAAGGGCAACCACAATGGACTTGCTAAAGTGGATGGACAAGAGGCCACAAAGCTTCAACCCTACTCAAAGAACTAAAGGCAACTAAGGAGAACTAAGGAATGCCAAGAGTGGGAGAAATCATCTTCCCAATGGAAGTCCACACCAATTGGTTAACTAATACCAAAAGGTCAGAGACATATATAAGTAATGTACAGACAGAGCAGGTCATAGACATTTACATATATTTATTTAAAAACAATCAATGAAGAGGCTATGAATTTGAAAGACAGCAAGGAAGAACATGTGAGAGGGATTGGAGAGATATTAGGGAAAGAATAAATTATGTAATTATAATCTCAAAAATAAAAGAAAAAATGAAATTGTGAAATTTGGAGACAATGGATAGAACTAGAAAATGTTATACTGAGAGAATAGACTCAGAAAGACAAATTGCACATGTTCTCTCTTATTTGTGGATCCTAGCTCTGAGTCTTTAAATATGCATACTCCAGAGAAGTAGTAGAAACAAGGAAAGTGACCATGGTGTGTCGGCAGGAGTTTCTGTCCCACCCAGTCCTGCAGCCATTCAGACCCATGGAAACACACTGAGGCTTATATTAATTATAAACTGCTTAGCCTATTGTTCAGGTCTTACAACTTAAAATAACCCATAATTCTTGTCTATGGTTAGCATTGTGGCTTGGTACCTTTTCTCAGTGAGGCATTCTCATCTTGCTTCCTTTGCATCTGACTGGTGACTGCATCTCTGCCTTTCCTCTTCCCAGAATTCTCCTAGTCTGGTCACCTCGCCTATACTTCCTGCCTGGCTACTGCCCAATCAGTGTTTTATTAAACCAATACAGGTGACAAATCTTTACAGTGTACAAGAGAATTATCCCAAAGCAATAGTGAGGTGGGGGCAGGGGAATTCTAGAGAAGATAAAGTATGACACAGGTGCTATGAAGAGGGAAACCTTCCACTGAGTTGTATGTCAAGAAAGTTAAAAAAAACTCCTCAAACAACAGAACATACTTCAGTTTCCCTTAATTGCCTCATAGAATTGAATACCCTATTACTGAAAACACCATATAGTTCAGACTTAGGATTTGGAAGATTGAACTGGAACTGATCTAGAAGCCTGTTCCCTAAGAACTAGCTCTCATAATATTCAAAGTTGTGATGCAATGAGACAAGGGAGAAAGTAGTCACTAGTCTTAACTATTTTAAAGCCTATGAACCACAGTAATGACCATCATGGTAAAATATTTAAAAAAGTGCAACAGTGGTATTTATAACTAGACAGCAATGGCTGTCTAATTGGACTTAAGTACCAGTCAGTTGGAGGCAAATCATGCTCAGTACTATAAACTTAGCCAACACCTGTGGTTGGTGAGGCCATGTAGCCTAGAGAAGAATCTATGATTGCCACTTTCTTAAACCAGTATAATTATAAAATACTATCCTTATATCTAAAGAGAAGTGTGATTTTCACCCCTCATCAATGAGACCTCTTTTTTGTGGCAGGCAGGGATAATTACAGAGAGTAACAACTGGTCAAAATGCAGAAAACAACTGACTATGGGATGTATGCCCCCAATGAAAACTTCTACGATGAAACCCCTACATCTAAGGCTCAGGGAACATTGTATAAGACCAGTTGGAAAGATTGTAAAAGCCAGATGACACAATGGTCAACTGTGAGATACTATTTTCAGTATATGAGAGGAGGCTACACCCATGAAATCTTTGCACTTGGGTTGTCTAAAGAAGACATGTCAACACAAGTTCACATGTCAGTGTAGATGTGGGTAATCACAAGATTCCACCTTTAGAAGAAGATCTATGGGCAATTAATAGCTACTAAAAATGGAGAAAGCATCTTCTCTAAGGATGGGCTCCAACTTGGTTATCCAATCCTAATCTTCAAACACATATACATATGAACAACACTATACAGACTCAGTAGGTTATATACAATAATAATTAATGAAGAGGTCATGAATTTGATGAGTTGGAGATGAAAGAGGGTGAGGTAGAAATGTAAATACAGTACTCATTTATAAATTTCAAAATAAATATGAAAATAAAAATAAAAGCTAAGCTATACAATTCCTTATTTTCTTTCAGCATTTCAAGTTAATGAAACACTGTATACATGGTGTTTTAAAATGATTAGGCTGTATTTTCTGATACTTCTGATATTCTCATGAAATTATATGATATTAATACAAGATTTCAAACATTCACTTCCTTATCTCTAGAAACCTATAATTTTGTTTCATTTTGTTTTTTTTTTAAAACAGAGTTTTTCAGTGTAGCCCTAGCTGCTCTGGAACTCATTACCTGAACCAGCGTGTCCTCAAACTCACAGAGATCCTCCTGCCTCTGCCTTTCAAGTGCTGGGATTAAAGATGTGTCCACTATTTCCAGCTAGAAAACTACATTTATATCATTGTCAATATGTGCTACTAAAATCAAAGTGGAACTTTATTGTAAAGGAAGAATGCTTTGAATGTTTTCATGTACAGTGGAATTTTTATGAACATATTTACAAAAACATTTCATAGATATTTCATTTTTTACTATTCTGAACCAAAACATTTTTAAAACCAAAATTCAAATTAAATACATCCACAAAACTAAATATAATTACATATACAAATGATGTTAAAAATCATATGTAAAAACAATAAAAACTAATGTTTTGGGTCATGAGAGGGGATAAGCGTAACCTCGGTGCTCTGCAAAGTTGTGAACATGCCATGGCAGTATTCTTAAATAGTTGCTTTGAATAGCTGAACACAACAAATAAGACCGTGGTTAACATCCATTAGGCAAACTCATATAAAAAATATAATGCTCTGACAGACAAGAATGAAACTGACAGTCTGTTCTTTTTCTTTTTTTTTTTGCCCCAGAACTTTATTACTTGGTGGCTCATATCTCCCTGGCTAGAGGAATTGTGAGGTTGGATGAAAAATTAGCTTCTCTATTTATTTTCTAGGTATTATTTATGACTAGTTGAGTGAGTGGATACAGCGATCAGTCGACAGATGTATCATTTGATGGATAGCAAATTTGTAACTAAAGCTATTATAAGTGGATGAGTATAAACTTCTACATTTAACCACAAGAAGTTGCTAGTCAATAGAACACTTGCTTTACATACTCAGTACTGCAGAAACTAAATAACAAACAAATAAAAACTGGTTGCTGTCCAAAAATACACGTTTGCAAGTATCAAAGTAGGCAATAATACATCCTTTTTTTCCCACCAAGACAAATCAGTTAATTGTTTCTGTAGAAAAGTAGGAAACTAAAGACCAAAAAAAGGGCGGGGGGAGAGAATAGAGGTTAGATAATGGGTACAAAATTACAGTTAATTCTGAGGAATTAATTTTGGAATTCTATAGAACAACGAGATAACTATAGTTTACAACAATTTATAATGTACCTTGGAACAGCCAGCAAGATAATACATCATGAATGCTTAGAAATAATAAATAATTGAGATCAAAATGCTAATTATGTTGAATTGGTCAATACATATTGTATACACATAATAAATTGTCCTTTCCTACCTCATAAAGATGAATAACTATAACAAACCAATTAGAGATTAATTACAGAAAATCAAAATTATATATATGTATATGTAAAAATATGAACTTTAGGTTGTTTCATTAAGATGTGAAGTTTGGGTTGTTTAACTGCATTCACTATTTTTTAAAGGAAATGGCATACTATAAATAATATTACCAAAAATGAACAAATACATAAGCAAAAGGAAAATAAAAAAGTGAAAAAATGGAAAAGAGGGAAGGAACGGAAAGACGATAACAAAAATCTTAGAAGCAGTCTAATCTAAATAGTTAATGTCCTTTTGGAGAGAGAGCAGTTTGTAGGAATCGATCAGGAATAGGATATTGAGACAATATCCTACCTTACAGGCTATATGGAAGAATAACCATAACCTGGAAGTTGGACCCTAAACCACTCCATAAATATCTGAAGGTCAGAAAACATGAGCCACAAACATCATAGCATTAGTAAGACCAAATTGGCAAAGTGTGGTGAATATGACATGTACACAATGTGCTACCAAAGGCTCTTGTTTTGGTTCCTTAAACACAATCTCTTTTTCTATGAACTCTTTCATAAATCATGAGCATCTACAACCAAATTGCACCAGTGAACCTCATAAAAGAGCTTCCCTGAGAATATATGGGAGATGTTAACACAACAAGAATATTTTCCTCATTTTATACAATGGCTTAAATGATTTTCGTATTTTAAAATATTTCAAATTGCCATTTTCTTATTGGAGAATCACTAGGAAAATGACATTGTGGAATCTCTTTAATAAACTGTATAACTCCAGTTATTGGTCTTAGAAGGCATTCTGAAAGCAAAGTGTTACAATAAACTTCAGCTTTGTGACCAAATCTCAAGCATTATAAAAAAGTGATAAATGCTGTTTTATTTTCCCAGCAGCCTTCATAGCACCATCCAGCATGGTGAAAGCTAGCCATCAGTGAGGAAGTAAGTTTGATTTCTGCATGTCCTATGGCTTAAGTATGGGATATCCTCAGCAATAAGGACTTACTTTCCTCAATGTTCTGGTGGTCAACCAAGAACAATGACAATAACCTATATCAATATCCCAAGACTCAGGGATCATAGTAGAAGGAATGGCTGAAAGGTTGTAAGAATCAGAGGTTTGTGAGGACCTGTAACAATAGTGCTTTCTTAATATGAAAAGGCCATTGCACACATGACCTCACAGTAGCTGTGTCTACATACTCAAACCCTGCATGAGGTCAAGTCAGCCAAAATTCCAGCAGGCATCAGGGCTAAGATCACGAGCTGGGAAGCTACTTGAAACTGATGGTTACTGAAGGAGGAAGAGTTCGTTTTCTTCAGAGATGTGGCCCCTAGCAGGTTGTCTATGCTCCTCTGGATTGCCATATATCAATTCAGAAACTGGTAGCAAAAAAATGAACTCAGTAGATTAATAAAAGAGTACGTGAAGTTGGAAGGGAGAAGTGGAAAAAATAAGGGAAGCAATGGAGGGGAGAGAGTAGAAGGTAGATGTGATCCAAACACATTATATACAAGTATGGAATTCTCAAAGAATAAATGGATGACACTCTCTTTACCTCGTTTAACAAATAATTTGAAAGAGTCAAAATGAAGAACTTAGAACTCTCTAGGTATTTCATGAGGGGGTGAAGGTAGCTGAAAAGTATAACCTCATGCAGTTCTCCACAAACCAGCAGTTATATTTTTCCTACTACATTGTAGTGCAATTTAGTTGTTGAAATCTCTCCTTAACTTTGTGGGATTTTTCAAGACTTAAAAACTGTGAGTAGAACAGGTAATAAGAGAAAGGAAAATAAAATAAGCTAGAAATATGAACAGCTTGAGCCTCTGTTATGAATTCATAACTGCCTTAAATTTGGAAGAATTACAGTGGGATTTAGAGCTATTGGGATGCATTTGCATCTTGATCTGGTCTTTTAACGACTAAGCAAAATAATTTACTGACTCTTTGCTTCACAGGAAACAAAAGCATACTGCTACTTTTCTAATGTGTTACATAAATGTAATATATCATGGGCACATAGAGTTAAAGCTTTTAATTTTAATCAAAGCCTGAAAAGTTGACATCTGTCCTCCAACAAAAACAAGAATATAATACTGACCATCATAGCAGTTTTGTTTTGTCCTATTTTTACATTTTAAGAATACAGTCTCTATGAAGAAGATATGAAATATATAGAAAACTGAAAAAGAGATCTAAATTAAGTTCATTCACGGAATGCCTTTACTAATACGTATTTAAGTGCTCCCTTTTACTCTTCTAAAATTTCATATTTCGGAGCATTGTGGTGAGTTTCTGGCCCCACGGCGCCAGCCTGGGACGGGGAGCTCAGAGGTTCCTTGGCCCCCTA
>NW_004949115.1:4459968-4501060 GCF_000317375.1 Microtus ochrogaster
AAAAGCAAGATTTTCTTATAGTTATATTGTGGAATGCTGCCAACAAAATGGAGAGCTGGTTTGCAAAAGCGTTGGCTTATAATTATTAGTACTGCTCAATGAGTATAAAATAGCAATCTATTATACCCCTTTCTTCTCTTTTCATGATAATCTCTTTTGATTGTGTATTGCTTCAGATCCAATTGCTTAACACTAAAAATTTCACTAATGTTAAATTATCATCATGTTTATCTTTATTTTGCAATTTTAGTTGTTGGCTTCTCTATGACAGATGTTGCGACTTGAATGAGAATGGGCTGATCACCTTTGTATTTGTATACTCAAGCCCCAGTTGGTAGAAATTTTGGGGAAGGATTAGGAGGTGCGTTCTTATTGGAGGAAGCCTGTCCCTGGGGACAGACAGGTTTTGAGGTTTCAAAACCCATGATATTCTCAATTAACTCTCTCTGCTTTGTGATGCTTAATGAATCACAATATAAGATCTCAGTTACTGCTTTAATGCAATGACTACCTGCTGCCATGATCCCTGCTATGAGAGTCATAGACTCTTAACCCACTGAAACTAATCCTCAAATTAAATGCTTTCTTTCTATATGTTGCCTTGGTTATGGTGCTTTATCACAGCAATAGAAAAGTAATTAGAGAAAATTTGATACCTGGAAGTGGGCTATTGCTCTCACAGTCCTGGCCATGACATTTTTCTGGAGGATTGTGGAAGACTTTGTAGCATTGGAGTAGGAATGCTCTTGAATACTATAAGCTAGATTCAATGGCCATCTGAATAGGAGACTGGAAGACAGTAGTGTTAGGAGCAACATGGAATATGGATGCTGTCTTAAGGTTTGTATTGCTGTGAAGAGACACCATGATCACAGCAACTCTTATAAGGAAAACATTTAATTGAGGGGGCTTGCTACAGTTTCAGAGTTCAGTCTACTATTATCATGGTGGGGAGCATGGCAGTGTGCAGGCAAACATGTTGCTGGCTACATCTTGGCTTTCACGCAACAGGAAGTTGACTGAAACACTAAGTGGTATCCTGAGCATAGGAAACCTCCAAGCCTGTGATGCACTTGTGGGAAGTCCCACAAAGTGATGCACTTCCTCCAACAAGGCCATGCATACTCAAATAAAGCTATATCTCGTAATACTGCCACTCCCTATGAGATTATGGAGGCCAGTTACATTCAAATCACCACAGATGCTCAGATCAAGAAGTTTCAGAGCATAGCGATATAAACAACTGTGGCAGAGAGTATTCTTGTGATATTTTGGCAAAAAAATTATGACTGCCTTTTGCCCATGTCTTTAATCCTTAGATTACATTTAAAAATATTGGATTAATTTCTTGTCAGAAAGTACAAGACAGTTCGACTCTCTAGCATGGTTATTAGCAATTACTCTTATGCAGGCTTACAAAGGAAAAGAACAGTGAGGTAAAAAGAAGCACAAATGTACAGTTTGAGGAAAAATTAAGACCTTGAAATGTAATTTTTGATACAAAGCTTGTGTTGAAGGAGATGACAGACTAAAGAAAGACCTGTTCTGGAAAGGAACAAAGGGTGGGATGCCCTCAGGTAAAGACCTTATCCGACTAAGTTTACAATGAAAAAAAAGGAAAGGCTTATGCAAATGTGATTCAAGAAGTGAGCCAGGCTCATCTCAAGCAGGCATCCAAACTTGGCAGCAGCATCCAGCATGGTAAAGGACACAGAAGCAAATGGGATGTAAATCATTTCTCCATGTTTGAATAGACAGGGGAGTCTCTACATGAAGGTCTTGAGAGATCATTGCATGAAATTTTGAAAGTGAAGCCTGGACTATATTGGAAACCCCATGATAGAGAAGGTGCTAGAGCTTTGGGATGGCTTCAAGGGAGAGCTGCAAACAAGGAATGGAAATAGCCCAAGATAGAGATATTTGTTGCAGGCAGAAAAGCTAAAAGGAAAGATTCACCTAATTGGTGATATCAGACATGGAAATTTACCTTGTTGGGGTTTGATCTTGATTTGACCCAATATTTTTTCTCTAGGTCATATTATTTTTTCCTTTGGGGATGGTAATGTATATTCTATGCCATTGGAGGTTCAAAGAACATAATATACTTTTTAAAAAACATCACAGAAAGTTATAGTTAAGAGATTGCCTTGAGTCTCAGAAAAGATTTTGGTTATTGAAACTGTGGAGACTGAAAGACTATGGGGACTTTTGAAGTTGAACTGAATGAATTTTACGTTATTCTATTGCCACAAGCCTATGAGGGTCAGGTAGTAGAATGCCGTTGTTTGAAAGAGGATGGCTTCTATGGGCTCATATACTTGTATACAAGTCACCAGTTGGTGGAAATATTTGGGAAGGATTAGGAGGTGTGTCCTTGTTGGAGGAGATATTTTAGTAGGGTAGGCATTGATATTATAAAAGACTCTTGAGTTTCTTTGCCTTGTGGTTGTGGATCAAGATTTTAAGTCTCAGCTGCTGCTCTAGCACCATGTCTGCCTACCTGATGCCATATACTTTGCCATGATGTTCTTGGATTCTAACCCCCTAAAACTGGTAGGCCCAAATTAAACATTTTTTTTCATAAGTTTCTTTCATCATGGTGTTTTATCACAGCAAGAGAAAAGCAACTATGGCAAAAATTGTAGGGCCTGTTCACTGATGTGACATATTCCACAGAACTAAAAGCAGCAATGGTCCAATTGTAGGAACAGTTTTTTTTTTTTTTTTCAAATACTCGTTTGGGGAAACAGAACTACTTTCAGTCACGTTAGCTTTGGTAGTTATCTTCCGGAATGCTTACAAATGTACACTAATAAGTGTAATAATTACTTTTCTGTGTGTCCTACAATAGGAAAGGTTTTATGTTAATTCCTGAGAGTATAGTGAATAATCAGAATTCTACATGTTTTACCACGCCTCATTTTTAAAAATCATTAATTAGCAGTAGCTGAGCAGTGATATATCCACCTTTATATCTCATCATAATTTGTGAGTGGCATCAAAAAGGGTGCCATGAACTCCAGGGAGTAGCTGAGGAATTGCCTCACAATTGGAAGCAAATTTTCTTGGCTATATTAAAAATGTGGATGAGCTATTTTCCCCATAATACTCTCCTTTTAATATTACCTATTCAGTGCCTAGGGGTTCAATATCAAGAACTACAATAATACAGAGGAAATTGTTTTTGCTGTATTACTTTAATGATGAATACATTCTACAATATTCTAATTTTGTAATCCTAAATATATGATGACGTTACATTTTCTTGTGAAAATGAAATATGCCATTTGCAGACTGCTTAAGGACTGACTGATTGACAACATAAACTAAATTATATTTTCAGTAGGCAAAATATATTTATTTTTAATAGGAAAATACACACACACATACACACACATATATATTTTTGTGATTATTGCTCTGGTTTTATATTTGTCTATTCTAGTTTTATATTTAATTTTGTCATTCTACCTATTCAATATGCATAACTATCAGTCTGCAATTTCTTTTTCTTTTCTTCTATTTTTAGATTCTGACCTTAAGTTCCCCTCCCTCATCTCCTACCAGTCCTTTCCCCCTCCTCTCTTTTGCCCCTTTCCATCTATTCCTCATCCATTTCTCTTCAGAAAAAAACAGACCTCCTATGGATATCAACCAACCATGGTATATCAAGTTGCAATAAGATTAGGTGCCTACCCTTGTATTAAGGTTGGACAAGAAAACTCAGACTGCAATTTTGATTCTTTATGAATTACTCAATCTCAGACATTCTGTTACTGTATTAAAAAACAAACTAAACCGATGGTTAAGATTATGTCTTTTTCATTTTCAGTAACCAGTGCACATCTTTATGACTCCTTTATAATGTGCACTCGATGCAATTTTGTGAATCGGTAAGACATTGATTGATAATATAGTAGAAGACAAGTCAACATGATGACATAATTGCCAGGATGTAGTCATCAAAGTGTTTTGGTATATCTGTATCTTACATCTTCAAATGGTTGTTCTTAGATCACTAGTAAAAGCATTTGCATTGTCATTTCCAGATTGAATTTTACTGTGTTTTGAGGCCCTATGTATCTTTTGAATTCAGCATGAATAAAGTACTGGCATGTGAATATTTAGGAGGAATTCAGAAGGTAAGTATTACAGAATATCTTGAGCAAAAAGCTCCGTATGAAATCCTTCTAAAGTATGAAGTAAGATAATATAGGAGTCCTCTATAGTATGAGTAATAAAAACCCAGAGACAGATATTGGGGTTCAACCTGAAGAGCAGAAAATCAAAGTAGCCAGTCACTGGATCTTACCTCTACCTCAAGTTGAAATGGTGATCCTGCCTCCACGAATACTCAGAATGAGACTGAGATTGCGACCTGTTTCCTCCCATTTTATTTTCCTCTCTAGTGTTGGGATTAAAGACACACACCACCACCACCACCCAGCCTGTATGGGTAACTAGTGTGGATGGTAGGATTAACGTTGTGTGCAACCACTGCCTGACCTGTATGACTGACAAGTGTGGCTTTTTTTGCACTGACCTTCAAGCAAGCATTATTTATTAAAACACAAATAATATACTATGATATTTCCCCTTTTTGTCTAGAATAAAAAGGAAGGCTATACTTAATATAAGAAAATCACATACAATAAGTACAATAACTATATACAATAAATACATGCAGTAAATACATCAACAATGTCTAGTCTATTTTCACTTGACAAATTCAGAGAAAATACTTCATTATCTATCTTATCTTGGTGAGTCCAAAGTCTTTTACCTAAATTTACTTTATATCATAATTTGTTTTCTGCATCAGGTAAACAAGGAAAACTATAATTATAACTATCTAATCTTCAACTCCCTCAGAAACCCAAGAAGGAAATAATACTACCTGAGTGGGCAGAAAGTGCAACCAAGCAACTTCAAAAAATTCTGAAATGACAGAAACAACTAGACAGTCACCCAAAGTTCCTCTGCAACATTGGGGCATCCATCTTTGGGCTACAGGCCTCGATGTTTGACAGACTGTTCTATGAAGCAGGGTTTTTGAAGGACTGTCTTACCTTGTCTATACAAGTTTTCACAGTCATTCTCCTTTGTGTCCTGCTTGTCCCATTAGGACAGCATACTATTAGCAGTTGAGGCAAGGGTACTTTGTTGCCTAGTGCCTTAGCTTTTGCCACTAAGAATGCAAACTCCATGTGGATTTTCTTTGATGTCCATCATCTTTTTTGAAGTAGATTGGTGCTTTCAGGAACAGACATGTCTCATTATCATAAAAAATGAATCTACGTTGTTAAAATATCTTAAATGCTATATTCTGTAGGTCTCTGAGGTGTCTGAAGATGATCTGTATATTTAAAATATATCTCTGATCTTGAAACCATACCTAATGTGACTACAAGTTCAATTGTAATAGGTAACTAATTACTAACCTGCATTTCCTTATCATCCTAAAGAGCTGGTAATAATAACTTTCAAGAACTAGAAGTTTGCATTACCTTGTTAAATGATCTGTATAAGCACAATACCTTGAACAAGAATAGAAACACATGTACAGTATGTTTTGTTTGTGTTTTCATTGAGCTATATATTTTTCTCTACTACCCTCCCTTACTCAGTATGTTTTAACAAAATTAATCTCAAATTTTCATCAATAGAGAAAATTTGTATACAATAAACATTCAATCCAATGTAAAACATTTAAAACTAGTAGTTGCTTTTAAAAATAGATTCAATAATCAATCTTTTTTATCACATCTATATCCTCCCATTTTTCAGAGTAGATTAAATAATCTACCCTTTTATCTTATCATATTTATATCCCACATTTTTCTTTTCAAAACAAGAACCTTGTTTCTAATTTCCTTTGTTTAGCTCTTCTCCTGACAATTAACAATAACAACTTGTAATCAATCCTCCGTAGCAATAACAAATATCAATAACCCATTAAATGACCAAACACTACCAACCCACCTCTTGGGAATGTGGGTCCTATTCTTAAATTTAATTCCTGCTGTCTGGGGGTGACAATATCTTTAGGGGATCCTGGAAAGAAAAATTTGTGTTAATTGTCAAATCCCGGGAGCGCTAGTTACATTACTTTTTGTCCATAATTTACGTAATGGGAAGTGTATGGCTCATTTCAAGTCCTAGCTTCAGCAGTCGGTTGGGCTGGATCATCTCAGCTAGCCACCTTGAAATTGTTCTGAGCAGTTTGTAGTTCAAAGCCAACATTTAGATGGTGTTTTTCGGTTTAGTTGTGTTATCATAGTCCTGGAGGAATCATTGTTGTGCCCCATCCTCCTTTTGGAGATTATAGTGGTATATTATTTGTGTTTTAATAAATAAAGCTTGCCTGAATGCCAGTGTAAAGCAACCACATTGGTCAGCCATACAGGCCAGGCAGTGATTGCACACATCTTTAATCCCAGCAGCCATACTTGTTAGGTATAGAGGCTGAGCAGTGGTGGTACATGTCTTTAATCCCAGCACTAGAGAGGAATATAAGATGGAAGGAGATAGGTCACAGCTCAGTCTCAGACTGAGGATAATACCAGCACTAGAAAGGGATATAATATGGGAAAATACAGGTCTTAATCTCAGCCTCATTCTGAGTATTTGTGGAGGCAGGATAACCATTTCAGTTTATGGTAGACTTGAGAGCCAGAGGTTGGCTGCTTTGCTTTTCTGATCTCTAGGTTGAACCCCAATATCTATTTCTAGGTTTTTATTACTTATGCTACAGCACTCATAATGAACACACAAGTTCTAGAAATTTTGTATATCCCTTGAAAGGCTACTCCATCTAGACTGAAATAATCAAAGAGCATTCTTGGAGGACATAATCCAGGATCTACAACTGAACCTGGAATGATATTTGAACTTGCAGAAATAAGTTGTGGTAATAAAACTAGTTGAGAACCACACAACTAGAAAAACAAATACTAAGATTTATAGTGTGGGAGAATAACAAAACAGCCAAGCATGTGAAGTAATACATTTCTTATTGCTTTTATCATAAAGGCAAATGTACTTTAACATGACTTGCCTGACAATGCATGATTTACTACTTGCATACTTCTCTAGCTCCATCTGTCCCTTTTTCTATCCTTGGCTCAACTTCATAGGGACTTCTGACTACTGGAAATTATTTGTTTTTGCTTTCTACCTAGGAAATACTGATTTATCACTATGATCTAATCTTAAGACTTCTGCTTGTAGTTTAGCAGTAGTGAGCTCACCTAGCATTCATGAAGACCTAGGTTCCATTTTTAAGGCTGTAAAACGTATCAGTATAGTTATTACATTTTTCTTTGCAATTTAGATTGGATTCTCAAGTAGTCCCAGTTCATTATCTTTTATTCTGCTAAATGAGGTCTTTCAAGACCCTTATCTCAGTTATTTTATACTTGCATAACTATTTTTCCTCCCATTCCACTGAACTATCAGCCCTCTAAGAGTAGGATTAGTTTTTATTTTCATTAATTATTATTCGTAGGGTCAGAAATATGATAGGTTATTCATGAATAAATTAATGAAAATGATATATTTAAAAGACCATATTAACAAAGGCCTTGAAAGTAGACTCACAAACTCTGGATATACTGAACCATCATTTGTTCTTTTTAATTTAAAAAAAAATTAATACAGCCTAACAGCAGTTTCCCCTCCCTCCACCCTTCCCAGTGTCCCCCACCATCTCTCTCCACCCAGATCCACTCCTCCTCTGTTTTCCTTCAGAAAGAAGCAGGCCTCCCAGGAAAATCAACTAAACACAGAATAACAAGATGCAGTGACACTAGGCACAAGCACTCACATCAAGGCTGGACAAGGCAATGCAGTAGAAGGAAAAGGGTTCCAAGAGCAGGCAAAAGAGACAGAGACACTTCCACTCCCATTGTTAGAAGAGTCTAAAAAAATCACCAAACTTCACAACCATAAAGTATATGCAGAGGAACATAGCTGAGATACACGCAGGCTCTGTGACTGTCACTACCATCTTGGTGATCCCTGTGAGTCCTGCTTAGCTGATTTTGTGGGCCATGTGCTTTTGGTGTCCTTGACCCCTGGAAACCCAGTGGAAGAGGGCAAGGAGGTAGAAATGTAGGAGCACCATATATTCTTTAGCCCAATACACACGTGCTGACTATTCAGTCGTATGATAGATTTTTGTACTGGGTACAGGAGACAAACACATTGAAAAATTGTCTATGATTCAAAATGGGGAAGATAGAGAAAAGTAATTTTATTTCTACAAGATAGAGGAATTAGTACTATGGCATAATAAAATATTGAGAAATTTTGGCCCATTGGTAAAGGGACTTGAAAAATGATAGTAATGATGAAGTGAGAGTTCATGGTTTTCACAACTACTATATATATTAGTGGACCCACACTGTGTTGATAAGGAAAAGTACGGGGCAGAGAGAAAGCTCAGTGTGCAAAGGGTCTTATTGCAACAGGCTTGGTTAAATAAATTTACATCTCAGAACCCACATGAGAGAAGGAAAGAAGCAACTCTTGCAAGTTGTTCTGTGATCTTCCCATACACTGTGACACATGCACCATAGCCTATGCATGCATGCATGCATGCATGTGCGCACGCACACACACACACACACCCAATAAATAGTTTCAAGGTGATGTATTCATATTTTAATTAAAAATTTCAATGTCCTTTATTTATGGCTAGAAACCAAATATGAGTGAGTACATCCCTTGTTCCTCTTTTTGGGTCTGGCTTATCTCACTCAGGATAGTGTTTTCTATTTCCATCCATTTGCATGCAAAATTCAAGAAGTCCTTGTTTTCTACTGCTGAGTAGTACTCTAATATGTATTATATATTCCATACTTTCTTCATCCATTCTTCCATTGAAGGGCATCTAGGTTGTTTCCATGTTCTGGCTATTACAAACAATGCTGCTATGAACATAGTAGAGCATATACTTTTGTTGTATGATAAGGCCTCTCTTGTGTATATTCCCAAGAGTGGTATTGACAACAATTTAAAAAAGCTAGAAACAGACTATCACAAAGAATGCCTACTTCAGTGTCACTATAGATAGTAACAAAATGCTTTTTAAATTTTATAAGATTCTTTGTAAGAGGCTGAGGAATTCCAGCTACTCAGTACACTGAAGTTGGAGGATCATATGTTCAAGGCCAGCCTACACAAATTTCCAAGGCCCTGTATCAAATTCAAAACAAGGGCTGGAGAGATGACTCAGAGGGCAAGAGTGCTTGCTATACAAGCATGACGACTTTAGTTTAAATACTCATCCCCAACATAAGAATCCCCCAGTATGATCACATGGGCCTGAAACCCTAATGTTTGGAGAACAAAGACAAGAGGCAGCTCCAGGTTCAATGAAAGATCCTGCAACACACACACATACATACACACACAATATAATTAATAATAATAATACGTAGAAAATGACAGAAAGAATGTTCAATAGTCCTTTTGCATCTGTATGAGTTGAAGGGTATACAAGTTACACACATGTGCACATAACAGACACAAGTCAAAACAGAGAAAGAGGCGGTAATACATATAATTCAGTGGTAGAGCCCCCTTCCTGCATATGCAAGGCCCTCGGTTAATTCTTTAGTGCTCACCCCCTTCAATAAGGCAGAAAGGAAAGAAGCGAAGTCCATAAAAAGAAGAGGAATAAACACTTGCTCACAGCATTGAAATAGACAAGCTAAGATGACAAGTTGACCAAGCCTCCTTATGGTCCTTTTAAGGAGATTTCTGGAGATTATACAAATTACCTCATCACTTTTCTATATATTTCTTCAATATACATAGGAACTTTAGTGAGCATCTGTTCCACAGATCTAACCTTGTCTCCAGACTCAGACAGAAATCTGTTCCCTAAATATAGGGTCAGCAGGGATATGCTCGAGGAGGAGCTAGAGGAAACAATGGATCTGTAAAGTGTAATTTCCTCCTGTTTATTCTGTACTGTGTTAGGCACCATGAACAAGATGAGAGAAAGAAAACTGGTCCTTCTGCAAGGAATGATTTTGTGCTCTTTCTAATGGTGGCCATTCAAAGTCATTTATTGTTCAACTGGTTCAGGAAAGTAAGGAGAAATATCTTCCCACCCCCTTTATTTAAAAAGCATTTCATCCACAGACAAACATTAGAACGTTGTAAGCCAAGAATAAAAGGGTTAAAAATTAAATATCCAAGGCATCTCAAAGCGCATTGGTTCATTTCCCAGGGCTTTCCTAAAATTAGCCATGGAGCTTTACTTTGACATAAATATAGTAAATGACTACTTTGAAAATTAAGCTCTTGGGCAACACTGTTTCTATTTTAAATGGTCATTCCTAATTACATACATGAAGAAAATAAAATATATCTTTAGTTCAGACTTTTTGTTTAGAATAAAAATAGTTATCCTGCTTCAACCTATATATAATATTCTCTTTCACAGTGAAGCTGCTTATATCTTTCAGCGAATAAGCTGACAAAGTCAAATGAAGAGAAATCAAACTATGCTGATATAGGTATGAAAATCATCAATAATCTCTAAAACCCTTCCAATCTATAGAAGGTGAGCAACGAGGTAACTATAAGTGTTTTGCAGACAGAATGTTGCTCAATCACTCAGGCTGGCCTGAAACTATGATACTGTCTAGGCTGACCTGACCCTCAGCAATACCTCTGCCTCAGTCTCTGAAGAGGTAATCTTCAAGTATGAGGCATTGTGTCTAGGTTCAAGGGTCCCTTCACACTGGAAAAATGGAGGCAGGTATAGAACTGGAAAGTTCCTGAGGTTGGAAAGTTGGGGAGGATTCAGGCAGGGCTATGAAGTGAAAGGGCTCCTATCAAGAATCTCAATCATATTTAAGAACATGGCCCTCAAAGTCATTGCAATTTTACTTCCCAAAGCTCCTTAAGAAAACAAAGAGGAGGCCAGGGACTCAATTGTTGGTCATTTGATATTACCCTAAATATGAAAGATGTAGTCACAGTAGAGCCTTGCCTGTTTGAACATTGATGAGATATATTTAAACTATGTAACAGTGACAAGATGAGATATATGGAAAATTTGGGGGTGGGAAATAAAGAACAAATGGAAGAAAGAGGAAGCACTCAAAAAAAATATAATCAGCCTGCATTCATTCAGCAAACATTATCACCTTTTTACTGAGATGAAAAGAATATTTGCATTAATGGAGGGAGAAAAAGGAAAGAAGAGACAATATAATTACATTATAATCTCAAAAAATTTATAAGTTGTTTTAAAAAGACAAGTATACACCTTTTAAAACTACCTTTTCCTGTACCCTGTTTCTTTCTTCTTTCAGGTCCTCTGAGATTTTATTCCACCAAGTTATCCTCTTTGTGTATCTGCAAACTTTTGTGCTCCACTCAGTTTTCATCTTTCAGAATGCAAACATTTATAGTTATCTAATTTTAAAAAAGAAAAACATTGGTGTGCCTCAATCATACTGGCAACTCCCTCTACTCACTAACATTTAATCTTCCCACTTACAATCACTCAATTTTCTGCAATCTACTCACAAAATCTTCTCTGAGCCTTTGATGGTTCAGGATATCAGTGAGTCCCAAGACAACAAATTATTTCTTTTCCTTATTGATCTACCTATGACATTTGACAAAGCTCATTGTTTAGATTATGATATTCTTGTGCCTCCATAATATTTCTTTCTTTATAGAGATTATTACTACTGTTATTATTGTTACTCAGACTCTGTAAATGTCTGTCTTAAATTTGGATTCTCCAGATTAGTACCTTTGAGCTTCCTTTCAACCCTCAATAGTCTTCTGTATTGTTGACTCTGTTCAATTCATTCACAGGTAGCATTCATTTGAGTCCAAAATCTTTACCTATAGTTGTAATCTCTCTTCTGAGGTACAATTCCAAATATCCAACTTTTCAAAACATTGTTACCTTAAGTATAAGGCTTAAGTATAACTCTTAATTAACTTCCATTTTGTGGGAAAAAAGAAAGAATGAGTTCATTGATTAATTTCCAAAACTCTAACCAACATATTTATTTGCAGTCCAGGTTTAGATATTATTCCTCCTTCTTTATCTTATCTATTCAAGTGAAAACACAAATCAATAATTATTCTTTAATAATTCATTAATCTAGTTTATTACCTGTCTATTTTCAAAGGCCTACCTGTATTTATGTTCACATGTAGGCATATAGTATTGTGCACACGCATACATACTCTGTGTTCCTTATGTGGAGAGTTTATTCTCTTCTTCCACCATTCTGGTCCCAGAAATTGAACTTAAATCATTAAGAATGGGGGCAAGCGCCTTTACCTGCTAAGCTGTCACCCTGGCCCTCTGTACTTACGTTTATCTTTAATTAGTCTGCTAATGGATGATATTATCTCTAGATTTTCTCTTCCAATCCATCTTCCACATAAGAACCACAAAACAGCTTTCAAAAATGCATACCCAACTAGGTCAGGTCCCCTTTCAAGTTTCAGGGATTGCTTCACTAAAAGCCAAAAATGTCCCTGTGCCTCTTGGCAGTCTTATCCATGCTAGAGATGCCGGAGTGTTTGGGGGCTATAATCAAGTTTCAAAATGATTTTAGGGTTAGTTCACCAGAGGGAGCGGTGTTAGGTTGTCAATAAAAGTCTATTAAGAAAAAAGTCCTCATCATTAATAGACAACCCCTGGCAGAAAGGAACTTTTATATTTATTGTGGATAAATATATTTATTTATTGTAAATAGTGCAGCCACTTTGAAAGTCAATATAGAAGTTTCTCACAAAACTAGAAAGAGAGCTGCCACAAGATCCAGCTAGACCATTCCTAGGTATACACTATGGAGACATTTCTAAATCCATGTTCGTTGTTGCTCTATTCACTAGAGCTATGGGGGAAATCAATCTAAATGCTCATGCACATCAATGGACCAGACAAATGTGTTACATATACTTAACAATTAGAATTATAATAGTTGGAAAAATGAAAGCATGTAAATGGATGGAACTGGCAAAAATTATACTGAAGGTAACTCAGGACAAGATAGACAAAGTCCATATGTTCTCTCTCATATGGCTATCGAGCTCATCTTTTGTTTTATGTATTTAATTTTTGAACATAAGGGGAAGACAGGAAAAAAGAAAGTGACTTTGGGGGGAAGTATGTAATGGGAGAGACATAGTAGATTATAAGTAATAATCCAAGTAGACAGGCAAAATACCAGGGCCAGAATAACTTAAGCACAGAGAATGAAGGAGTAGAGAAAAGTGTTAATCTGAAGCAAGGTGTATGCAAAGTCATACTGAGACCAGGCAGTGGTGGAGCACACCTTTAATTCCAGCACTTGGGAGGTAAAGGGAGGTAGATCTCTGTGAGTTCAAGGCCAGCCTGGACTACAAGAGGTAGTCTGAGGACAGGCTCCAAAGCTAATCTTGATGTATTGTTACATTCCACAGAATCTAGAAAATGATAATAATAATAGTAATAACATGTTGTTTCCATGGTGAAACATATATTCTAAATTGTTGAAAGGAAGGAAGCAGAAAATGGCAGGATTTGAAACAGGGATAGTCTGTATAGATGCTGACCTACTAAAATGTTTTGGATAATACAATGATAGAATTAGATATGCATTTTAGACAGAATATAGTGCTGTCTATTTTTTCTCTTAAAGTCTGTTTGATGACCGGGTACAACCAAAAAAGAGTGAAGATATAAAAATATATTCTGAAAACCTTGGTTTGATTGATTTGAAACCAAATGAGAAAGACATGCTGATTTTTTAAGTGATCTTTGACAGCTGAACATAAATCATTATGGTTGATTTAAGACACTCTGAGCTATGTGTGTATCATAGAAAATTTCCATAGGTTGGGTGTGGGAAGAAGTACAGAGAGTAGAAGGGAAAGTACCGTGAAAGCTAGCTTGCTTGTAGTCCTAAGGTGAGTGGACCATATAATTTAGTTTTTCATGGAGAGCTCCAATTTATGCTAATTATTGTCTCAACACAATTATTATTTTCATTACAAAACATTTTCTGGCTTTGATTACTTATTACATGAGCTCCAAGGTGAATGTCCTACCAAAAATCATCAACCTGAAAAACATTGAAAAAAGAACACTTATGGTGATGACAGCTTCAGACCCATAGAGAACAATGGGAAGGAGTCCTCTAAATTTCCTTTATGCTAGAAGGCATAAATTTTCTCACAAAACATAATAGGGTTTGTCAAGTTGACGTCTGACTAGTTTCCTGTCTAAGAAAAAGAAAAAGAACACAATTATCTTAAAGACATATCTGGAAGACATTTAAAGCTCAAGAATGGATCTATATGACCAAATTCGAGCCACTACAATTGAATGCAGTAATCAAGAGAGAGGATTAACTAGATTATGTTTTAGGAAGAAAATACAATTTAATACCTTGAAAGTTCTGGGCCAAAGATGAGCACAAAGTAGCCACAAAGTGGCAATATCTTTTTTTGGGATTATGTGCAGATCAGCCCAGTAAGTACCAAATAAAATCAATTTTATCTCTAAATAAACAGAATCCTACCAACATGATTATCTACCTTATATCAAAGAAACTTTAAGATTGTAAAGTATTTTGTAAGATACCAATGCTAATGAAATTATAGTACCACCAAGAATTCACATTAGAAACGGAGTGAGAAAGCATACAATAATATTCAACCAAAACTTACTGGGGAAGACTCCTGTGATTGTATTCTTAAATAAATAAATAATAATTTGTACTAATATAATGGGAATTCTTTTGCAAGCACTTATTATTTTAGGTGGATATACAAAGTGATAGGTTTCATATACGTCATTTCATACATAATTTGTTTCTGTTGTTTCTCCTTTCCTATTTGCTCACAACCACCTAACTTCTTGTGTTCTTCTACTCCAAGTAGCTCTCATTGTGCTTTCTTGACAGATGTTATTTTAATCTCTTTCCTTAAAATAGCTAATTTCCCCTCTCTTATGGTTAGTAGTTTAAAGACTAACACACACACACACACTCTCTCTCTCTCTCACACACACAGAGTGAAAGAGAAAGAGATCATCTGCAAATTTCATTATGTATATGTACCACAATTTCATTATCCATTCTTTTGCTGATGTACATAAAGGCTGATTTTATTTCCTAGGTATTATGAATAGAGCAGTAAGAAACATGGATGTAGGAGTATCTCGATAGTAGAATGCAATCTGTCTACAATACACCTAGGAATTGCATTGTTTAGTCAAATGTTAGCTGTAGTCTTATTAATCGTGTTCTTATGTCTGCTGGTATATGAGTGTTTGTGTGTGTGTGTGCGTGTGTGTGTGTGTGTGTGTGTGTGTGTGAATACGTGTGCGCTTGCATACTTATACAAGTCTGTTCACCTCAGGAGGCCAGATACCAACCACAGCTGCTGCTCAGGATGACTATCCAACATTTTCTCTTTAGTGAGATAGGACCTTTCTCTCTGACCTGCGGCTCACTGATTGGTTGCTCAGAGATTCCCAGGAATCCTTCTTTCTCCACCTCCCTAGAGTGGAATTACAAGTATGTGTCACCATGTTGCCTTTTAATTGGGGTTATGGCAATCAAACTTGGGCTGCCATATTTGCATAGCTGGTACCTTATGGACTGAGACATTTCCCTAATCTGATTAATTGTTGGAGAAACTGCCATAATGATTTCCATAGTGTGTTGCCAATTATTTATAATAAAACCATAAGCTTTCATCTCAAGTTGCAAATCACAATGGACTCTAGTAAGAAACTAATTTCTAAAGATTAGTACCCCCTTTATATAATAAGACAGAAACAAAATCAAGACAAAAAGATAACAAGATGCAATCAAGTATTAAATAATGCCAAACTGTGGATAAGAGAGCTATGCACAACTCTGATAAACCTAAACAAAAGAAAATGCAGACTTCTCCTAATTAAAGAGTGATTTCAAAGAGCAAATTAATCACTGACTGAGAGACCGAGGGAGTCAAAGCCTCTATTAGTTTAGAGCATAAATTAGAATGCTACAAAATTGGTCTCTTGAGGACTCTAGTTATAATCTCACTCCCTCTTTTTTTCTAGTGGCCAAAATGAAGCAATAAATTATAAAGATCTTTCTACTAACAAGCACAAATATGTCAATTTAAAGAATAATAAATAATGCAGAAAATATTTTGTCACAAGTATTGTGTTTTGTCTTGTTCACGAAAGTAACTGAGTCGTTATTAGTGAAAAAATGTGTTGGGAAATTATTTGTTTTGACTTGACACTTCTTGTCTAATTTATTTTTCTCTTTTATCACATTTTATTTATTTATTTACTTATTCATTCATTCACTCGCTTAACCTGTATGTATGTGCATGAGTGTCTGCATGTCACAGCACATGTATGGAGATCAAAGGATAACTTGTGAAATCTACCATGTGAGTACTCTGGGGTTGAATTTAGGTTGTTATGCAAGAGGTTTGAACTGATGAGCTTTCCCACCAACTCTTATGTTATTTCTGAGTATGATAATGTATACATTAAATGCTTTTTATGGGCATGCCAAATTGTGGCATCAAATATTATCAGAGTTTACTGACTCATGCTTTTAAAAATCATTTGATTTTTTCAATGGACTATTTTTAGAACTCTAAGTATAATTTAACCATTTACTGTTTTGTAAATTAATCTAAAATGTTTAGAAACTGAAGAGGTATTTTTTTAAATAAACTCAATAGTTAATTTGATATGTGCAAATACATATGTTAAAATTACATGGTAATAGTTTAAGATTTTTCTCAAAAGTAAAATCTTCACAGATGAGTCACATGAAAATAAATGCTACCAGGCACACACACACACACACACACACACACACACACGCCAAGTCCTATATTCTCTAACTTAGAAATAAAGTTCTATTAGATATTCGCTATGATGAAATAATTATATACTATAACTAAAGACTTCTTTTGGGGTGCATTTACATTTCAATGTGAAGAAAATATAATTTCATCAATAAAATACAACAAAACTGTACATTCATAATTAATTATTAATCTCAATACAAAATTTTTAATTTTGTTTACTTTGCGACAAGGTCTCATTACATAATCCTGGACAGCTTTGAGCTTATTTTCTTCTTGCTTCATCTTTCCAGGTACTAAGAATGCACCATCATGTCAGGCTAGGTCAATGCTTTTACATGATAATGTGAATTTTAATCTCTGTGCTCCAACTATAACTAATTAAAAGATTATATTTTGGACATTCCAGATGGGCATTTCATAACTATGTATTGCTACATTGTTTAAGTGCCAATTTTTGCATATTATTAATGATATTATTGGTACCAAGTAGCATGTAATTATATGCATATAAACATATATAGATGATGACTTCATAAAATAAGAGTCAAAATACACTACAAAATACTATAGTAAAAATACTAACACTTAGCACTAATAGCAGTTGGTTCACCCTGGGGTCTAAGAACTCCCCAGCCATGATTTGATATTTTCAGTACCAGATATGTTTCTTACTGTAGAGAGAGCCTTTAGTGGAAGCAGAAAATGGAAGGTTATCCTTATAACATCAATGCCACTAATGTAGATATGGTCATACCTTGGTAAATCAGTTATTAGTTATTGCAATTCATAGGGTTCACAACTATTTAGGACTACTAGTGACTATTATCCCACACTTGTCCATATCATATGTTCTTGTACTATGAATACTAGACAGCAGAGAGGCTTCTTTCAGGTCAGTACAAGCTTGATTTCCACATGTCTGTGACCAATATATATATGGTATCTTCATCAATAGAGTTTTACAGCTGATTTCCCATTGGCAATGAAGAACAATGGCAATAGCTCTATTGTTTTGGGAGTCTCCAGAACACCCCTGGTCAATGACTCAAGATGAAATACTTCATTCTAGGCGCTGGGCTTTTTATCTGGGAAACTGCTGCTTCTATGAGGAACATTAATTCCTGTGTAATGTTTCCATATGGTTCTTTCAAACATCCTTTGCAGTAGATATCCCTCTTCCCCTTAAGGCTCAGAGAACATGGTAAAAGACTGGGCTGAAATATTAGTAAGATTTGGGCTGAAATATTATAACTATATGTAAGATTTTGTCAAAATAATGCCTTCTGGACACAAGAGGTCTGTTGAACTTAGGAACTCACAGAAGATATGGTTGTCTATACAAAATCTGTAAAAGACAAATACAGTCAATATTACAGCATGGATTAAGAAAAGGATCAAGAACCTTCATGCTATTTAAGAATCTAGTGACAGCTGATGGATGCTGGGAAAAGAAGAGCCAGTATCCTAAAAGGGTATGCTCCTGGTAGGAAAACCATGTTCTAGTGGAGAGTTCCATACACATATGTAGACAGGCAGCGTAAACTGGACTAGTTAAAAGGGAAGTGGGTAACCTGAATTTAGAAGGGGATGTGAGAGTTAGATCTGTGAGGAGATAAGAATCAGAGTGGGGTGAATATGATCAAAATATAAAAGAATTAATAAAATATTATATTAAAAGGAAGTAACAAAACATAGTGTGTAAATTGCTTCATTTCATAACACACACTAAAATAGCCATGGATATCTCATAAGAACATAAATTTATGAAACAAAGCATAGAAATATTTCTTTCTTTCATTTGTTCTTCCTTTCTTCCTTCCTTCCTTCCTCCCTCACCCCTCATCCTCCCTCTTTATTTTTTTTTTAGGACGTTTCTTGTAACTCACACCAATTTTGAATTTACTGTGTAGTGGATATTGAACCTGAACTTCTGATTTTTCTGCCTGCAAGTGTATATAATAATACTCAGTTTTATAAAGTGCTCGGTATAAAAACCATGACTTTATGAAAGCTATGGAAGCTTTTAAACAGCTGAGGTGTGTACCTAGCCCCATATCAGTCTTTAAACAAGTTTTCATTAAAAATAAATAATTGACATTAAATATTAGTTTATCAGCTTTATGGCCTTATTTATATTTCATTTATATACATACATATATATACACACACACATAAGTTTACTGTCTATGGATTGTTCTGAAATATCAATATTAGGTTGAAATTCATTTTACAAAGTATAATAAACATTAAGTAATCAGATCAAAGTAGAGGTCTAATTAATAGGAAACTATCTTCTTTTAAAGGCCTAATTTATTAGCTGGTTCCATTTATAAAACAGCATACTGTTATGGCTTGATACTGGTGGGCAAAAATCTCAGAAAACAAGGGAAGAAATTAAAGAGAAAGTTGTACCTTATGACAGAGAGAGGAGGAGAGGGAGAAAGGGGAGTTGGGAGAGATAGAGATAGAGATAGAGATAAGAGAGAGAGAGAGAGAGAGAGAGAGAGAGAGAGAGAGAGAGAGAGAAATTATCTACATGGTCTAAGCCTTTGCTCCTCCCATTCTTTTCACTATGGTTCCAGAGTGTGATTCTCTTTTGAAATCTTAGCTTCAGTCTTACATTGCACCCTCCGAACAATTCCTTGTACTTGGACATTTTATCAAGAATTTAGTCTTGGAATGCCAGAAAATAAATTATTTCCCCTCACAAGTATTTGGTCTCTTCAGAATTAAAAAAAAAACCCACAACTTTATCAATAGTCTAATCAGTCTCATTGTCACTTCAATCTGATACTTAGCAAATCCAATTCCTTTTTCTCTAGCCTGGCTATGGAACTCAAACACCCTGCTATCTGTTCTCATTGTTACTGCCCTAGTTTATACCTTTATCGTCTCACATGTGCATTTGAAAGAGAAAAAGCCACTTTCAGCACAATGCATTATGTTATATGTATTGCCCTGGACAGTAAAGTCATAACTCTGGAAATTTCCTATAATTTTATGTTTTGTTATAGTAAAACTTAAGCCTGTCTATGCTTTGATTCACTCTTTAGACAATGGAGATAATAGTATGAATAACCATATTATAGGGTAGCTTTAAGAATAAAAATATTATTGGTGTTGGAGAGATGGTTTAGAAGTAAGAACACTTATGCTCTTTCAGATGACCCAATTTTGGTTGTTATCATTCATATAAAACATCTGCTTGTAACTACAGTTTCATGAAACCCAGTGTACTCTTCTGGCCTTCATAAATACCTGCAAGCATGTGGTGAACACAAACTTGTGCAGGCAAATAGGCACATTACATAAATGAATCAATCAATCAATCAAATAGATTTTTAAAAAGTAGAAAGGACAATGACCTCGGGTTGGGGCTTAGTTGATAGAGTGCCTGCCTAGCATGCATGAAACCCTGAGACAATTTCAGGTACCACATAACCTAGTAGATTGACACATACTTCTAATCCCAGTAGAGGAAGGAAGATCGGAAGTTCAAAGTTACTTAGTTACTACATGAGACTCTGCCTCAAATTTAAAAAATCTTGAATGTACAAAACTATATAAGGAGTAGTCAATAAAAGCTATGACCCCTGCCTTAGCTCTCCCCAAAGTAACATCGGTATAGCAGTGTCCATTAGAGTCTAAAAAGCCTATGCACATGATGCTTTACTAACATGCATGAGGGTTTCTTTCTGTCTTTCATTTCTGGAACTGTATGTATCATTATTACAAAACAACAAATGATATGGATGGTTTGATAAAAGAGATGATAGCTTAGAAGGTCATAGCACAAAAAGGTTCTGTACTAAGGTTGAATAGTGGATAAGAAAACTAGAAAACACTATTAGAAAAGGAACATGCATAAATCGAGCCCATTTTATCTCAAGTTTTGTTCTTGGTTATGTGACCTTGAGTAAGTGACTTATTAACTATCTCTAATTTATCCTTCTCAACTAAGGATAGTAAGAGTGACAGTGTTATGGGTTTTTTTAAATGAGGGAATAGATATGAAAATAAAAAATGTGAGTTTCATGAGAATTAGCCATTTTGCTGGTTTTGTTCAGTATTATATAATGACTTAGAATAGCATATAGGCTATAGTAAACAACCAGTTAATAGGGAGATTCGTTAATAATGTTTCTGTCCATGGTCACTTAGAAATGATGCCTGCTATTGCTTATAGTCATCTTCTTTCTTTTGTACCTGAGGTATATGTGTTAATCCAGCAAAATTAAGTAGAATCAGAAAATATCAGTAGAGCTTTAAAGCAGAGAGAGAGAGAGAGAGAGAGAGAGAGAGAGAGAGAGAGAGAGAGAGAGATGATGCATGCTATCAAGCCAATAAGCAATCAGATCAATGAAAGGAAGCAGCTGTACGTCCACTGTAATTTCCTAATTGCAGTTCATTTGGCTCTTAACAAATGTTTTCCTTTTTTGACTGGAGCAAATCAATATTAAATTCAGGCCACCTGTTCCCTGCGAGCTACGTGGAACCATGCTACATAGCCTGCTCCAATACTGAGTGGACCTATGTGGTGAGTCAGTAGTGGCCACAGCCAGACAGCCTGATGCCCCACTCCCTAGGACCTCCAAGTGGGAGAAAAACCAGGGGTCTCTTCCCAGATCCCTTGGCTTTTCTAGCTGCCAGCATGGAGGTTTCCTGCTATCCCTCAACCCACCCCGCCCCCAACCCCACCTGTTCCTTGCGAGCTCTGTGGAACCCTGCTACACAGCTTGCTCCAGTACTGAGAGGACCTAAGAGACAGCCACAGCAAGGATTGGACCAAGACACTTGGACACTGCCTCACTCATTTGAAGGAAGATATGGGTAGGCACCAATGCAAGAATTCTCCAACATCCTAAAAAGCAACATGGTAACACCAGAACCCAGTGGGCACACAAACAGGAAGACTTGATAATCCTAACCCAGAAGTAGAAGAAAACAACTTTAAATGTAACTTAAGGAAAATGATGGAGACATTTAAATAGGAAGTGAAAAACTCTATTAAATAAATAGAAGAGAAGACAAACAAAAAGCTAAAAGAAATTAATAAATCCCTCAAAGAAACCCAAGAAAACCAAGAAAAAGTAATCAAACAGCTGAAGGAGACAGTTCAATACTTGAAGACTGAAATAGAGGCAACAAAGTAAATACAAACTGAGGGAATTCTAGAAATTGAAAATCTGGTAAATGAACAGAGAACCCCTACAGCTGATAAATACCTTCAGTGATGTGGCAGGATACTAGATCAACTAAAAAAAATCAGTAGCCCTCCTATACACAAAGGATACAGAAGCTGAGAGGGAAATCAGAGAAACATCACCTTTCAGAATAGCCGCAAATCACATACAGTAACTTGGGGTAACATTAACCAAGGAAGGAAAGACCTATTTGAACTTTAAGTCTTTGAAGAAAGAAACTGAAGAAGATACCAGAAAATGGAAAGATCTCCCATGCTCTTGGATGGAAGGATAAATATAGTAAAACTGGCAATCCTACCAAAAACAATCTATAGATTCAATGCAATCCCCATCAAAATCCCAACAAAATTCTTCACAGACCTTGAAAGAACAATAATCAACACTCGTAAGTAGATACCAGCCATAAACAAAAGACATTGAGCCTATAGTTCATGATCCTAGAGAAGCTAAGAAATAAGTTGAACCCAAAGAAAAACATATATAGACCCACCTGGAAAATGGAAAGAGACAAGATCATCAGATAAAATTTGCGAGCATGGGGGAAGGGGAGAAGGGAAGGATTGAGGAGAACTTGAGGGAATGGGATAGTCGAGATGGAGGAAGGACAGATATGAGAACAAGGAAAGAGATATCCTGATTGAGGGAGCCATTATGGGGTTAGCAAGAAACCTGGTTCTAGAAAAATTTCCAGGAATCCACAAGGATGACCCCAGCCAAGACCCTAAGCAATAGAGGAGAGGGTGTCTGAACTGACCTTACCCTGTAGTCAGACTGATGATTATCTTAAATATCACCACAGAACCTTTGTCCAACAACATATGGAAACAGAGGCAATGACCCACATCAGAGCACTGGACTGAGCCCCCAAGGTCCAGTTGAAGAGTGGAAGGAGTGAGAGTATGAGCAAGGAATTCATAAACATGAGGGGTTCATCCACTGAGACACTTTGCCGGAGCTAATGGGAGCTTACCAACTCAAACTGGACTCTGAGTGAATGAGCGTGGGAACGAGCTAGTCTTTCTGAATGTGGTTGACAGTTGGGGCAGACTGAGATTTGTCTCTACTGCATATACTGGCGTCATGGGATCCTATTCTCTTTGGATGTATACCTTGCCCAACCTAGATGTAGTAGGGAGGGCCTTGGACTTTCCACAGGGTGGGGTGCATTGCCCTTTCTTAGGATTGGAGGGGGTAGGAAGGGGTGTGGAGGGAGTGGGAGTGACTGGGAGGAGGGAAGGGAGTGGGAATTTGGTTTGGTATTTTTTAATGTAATAAAAATGTTAAATTCAGAATCTGAGGAAATGTCTTTGAGGACATTATGAAGACTAAAGGTAAGATAGCTATAATTACTTGTGACAGAGTCAACGGACTGTGGAATACAGACCCATAACACTAGAATAAAATACTGGCTTGTGCCACTTGCTGGTATTCTGGCAGTTGAGTCAGTTCCTTACGCCTCCTCTGTTCGCCTCAATCTCCTCGTCTCACTGGCAGAAATACCACGTTCCACCAGTCATCATTTCAAGAGTGCCTATTATATAAAAGCAATTTACCCTTAAACTGTGAAACTTTTTAAAAATCCCTTTGACACCAGTTCTCTATACATCTCCCATCTTTTAATCACCATACATAACCCAGGGATGGAGCCTGGTGTAATGTAGAGCCCTTCAATCATTTTAGCAACAAGCAGGAATTTTACTTTTCTTCCACAGTCTTTCACACTTGAAAAAATATCCCTAGATCAACAACATCCATGATTTCAAATTTAGTTTCCCCATTTATATTCATCAGAGACATATAAAGCTGCCAATCAGTTTCCCACCAGCATGAGATAGCCAGTATTATCAAAATGAGTTGATATAATTTCAGGCAAAAGCAAAGAAACTTGACATTTTAGTCAGGTTGTGTAATTTATCGAAAGTAAATGAACGTTCTCTATTAGGCTCTTTTCAAATATTGAAAATGACTCATATATTCTCATTATTATCTTCTCAGATCCCCTCGGGGAAAGGGTGTGGGCAGAAATGTCTCATGCTATGAGTTACTGATGTACTACAAACAATACCACAGTCTAATAAATGACACAGATTCTCAGAGTCTTGTTTTCTATTTTTTATTAAAGGGGAATAACAACACCTGGCATACTATCCCATAGCTATCACTTTTAGAACTTCTCTATGTATACTAAGCACTTTATATACTTGATTCTATTTTGACTTTATAGGTATCTAGTTAGACAATTATCGAAGTTTTATAAATAACTAACTGGTGCATATGAGACCGAGGGACTGCCTAAGATTACTTCAGTTCCAGTCAGTGGCAGAGCTCTGACACACACACCTGACACACACACACACACACACACACACACACACACACACCAAAATTCCAGGTCTATTTGAGTTCCAAACATTATTCTACCATACTCTCATATAATAATGATGATTACTAAGCACTATAAAAAATAAGGTACAGTTGTCATTGGCATTAGTAGAAAATTACATTCCTATGACTCCTCCCTGCACTTCCTATCCACAATCTTCCTTTTGTTTTGTCTACAAGTCCTATTTATATCTACTGTCTAACTACTTCAATACACAGAGTAAAGAATCTTCCAAATTGACTTTATTCTACCTTTGGTTGGTCAGTAGTAATTCCTGAGTAATAACCAAGAGCCAAGAAGTTCCCATGACTCATCCTTCATAGCCACATCCTTCAATGCCATGCCCTCCATGAAGTGATTAGAACACCATCTGTTGAAATGATATGTTCTTCCGTTCAAGCTCCATATCCTTTTTAATGAACCTTTTATCTCTTCTACCATTGCCAGTGATACTCTGCTTTGTTTTTCTTTATAGTTACTTCTATAATAGGTCATCATCAACATAGAATCATGTCAATTTCTACTGGATACAATGTGTTTTACTCATTGAATGGGACTGTAAATAAATTGTGGTGGGAAAGTAACTCAGGAATAATCGAATACAGGATCTCCCTCCACTCTCATATGAGAAGCAAATGTCTAGGTCTTATAGGTAGTAAGTGGTCAAACTGAGATAAATGGCAAGATTTTTAAATCAAGGACTAGTGCACTGCCCCTTGAATTTGCTTTCCCTACAATGCTTTCTATGGTACTTTGTACACAGAAGCTATCTAAAATACTTGAAGAATAAAAAATTTAAGAAAAATAAAACATTATTAAGAAGGTGACGTTATGTTTCACTAAGTGTTAGAGCACAGTTTACAAAGTATAAGATGTAAATGGCAGACTATAATGCTTATTTGGATGGAAAATAAATCTCACTAGCTTTTTGCAATCACTGATTTCAAATTAACTAAATGTTTGGCATGAGCTGCTCATTCATTCTGTTATCACAACATATTCTAAAAATAATAATATCAAAAGGTAGACTTTCTCTTAAATGTGCTTTATCACCTTTCATTACCATATCAGCTTGTTGAAATGACTGTGGTAGCAAAAGGGACAATGATACAAGCTAATGACCCATCAAACATTAGATTATGATGTTTGCTTTTAACATCCTTCAAAAATTCTTACACTCTCAGTCTGAAAATATAAAATGAAGGACAATAGGTACAACATACCATTCTTCATAAATCGAAAGTGATCATCAACACCTTCTCTTAAACCTTCGTTTCCATGTATAGCACTTTTTAACCCAGTGGTCTAATCTCTACACCAAACTCCACAGAGTAGCTTCTAGGTAATACCAGTCTTTTTTCCCATTTTTTCCTTTGATTTTCTTAAATGGAGATTATTGTTTTACAACTAGCAGTTTTTAGTGAATAAGCAGGTTGCCCTTTTGAAAATAAATTCCAGTGGCTTGCCGCTGCATCTATACAATATCATCATATGCCCACACACTTGGCAAAGAATGTCATTCAGCCACTCTGAGGATGAATAATCTTGTTACAGAGAAATGTTACTTCACTTTGTAGTGTTTTCTTCAGATTTCATTGTTTTGCAAAGCTTTTTCTCGGTGATAACAGTACTACTACACTCTTCAAAATTTGTCTGTTGTCTTCAGGTTGAAGTTTAGGTTAAGTCTCAGAAGTCTTAGAAAACTATGTCTTGAAATATAATGGTTGGGATATTTATTTTCAAGTATCCAGGTTAGGGACATCTTAGTGACACTTGGAAAGTGGTGATAATTTATGAGAAAAGACTCTAGGGGTTTATCTTCTACCATGAAGAACAACAAAATCGGAAGTAATTTGAAAACTGCTGAGCAGTAGATTGAGAAGAACCAGAGTACGGTGACTGCCATTTTGAGCCAAGTCGAGCAAGAGCAGAAGGAAAATGGATTTTCTTCAGTAAAGATTGAAAAATAGGTTAATATAAAATCCTCATGACCAGAGACAAATTTCATATTTCTTACAGGAGGGAAAAGGACTAATACTTGCCAGGAGGAAGTGCAAATCTCTCAAAGTAAACATGTAAGCCATGACTTGGGGGAGCACTTGGCCTAATTTGTGAGCATTTCTTATCAATGGTCTACAAGGAACATGTTAAATCTACAAGTAGACTCTTAAAATTTCCCAGGGCCAAGTAACCTCAATGAATTCACTATCTGGATAAGCTGAAGTACCTCATATCCAAGCAAACAGCATCATTATTTCCATCCATGGTGTCTGGCTTCTTGAAATCAGCTAGAATATCCAGCCCAGAATCCATGTGACCTAAGTCTTCCTAGAAAGCTGGGTGGGGTTAATGGCACAGACTGGAGTGTCAGAGAAGAGCCAAGTGACACAGACCACATGCAGATACTGTCTGTTATAAAGTAATTATTAAATGCTTATTGTGCTAGATATTAGGAAAAAACAAAAACCACGAACACAAAGTAGAAGATGCATGTTCTGGTTTCAAAGAGCTTATGAAACAGTTGGCAGGGGAAGACATACATACAAAAACAAGCAGAAGATAATAAGTTTTATAACATAACCAAAAGCCGGGTTATAAAGAACATTATGAAAACTGTAATTCAAAACATTGGTGATGAATTTCAACAAGCTGAGCTGGTTTTTAACATCTAATGACTAAGGGCTAATGTCAGTTATTTTAAAAGCAAGCAATGTTGCAAGAAATGGTTAACGTGTTTCCTTCGATGAAGCAGACTAGTTCCCAGAAGCCCAAGTCTAGTTGCAAGGCACGGCTGATAACTAATGTCTCTTCCTGAAATATTCTGAAAAACACAACAGGGATAGGTTCTTGTTCTTTAGGTCATTTGGGACAAGCATGATGGGTCTCTTGGAAACTGACACTGTCACAGATAGAACAATTTTTCAAGCAATATGTCCCAAATTATCTGCCAGACCCCTTCTGTCTAAATATTCTAACACTGACTGGCCCAGCAGAAGAAGTGGTCAGAAATCTATCCCTACACATTAAGTTAACTTAAAATGTGCTGAATACCTGATTTGAAAATGTAACAATGAGGTCCTTAATATTTAGTAAACTATTTAACGTTTAAGAATCTCCTCTAAACCACGACTAAACCATATACCATGTAATGAAACGTTGATGAAATTTTGCATTACTCAATACTATCAGCCCCAATGAGATTACAGGACCTGGTCTTATTATATTTAACATTATTTTTATTAAAATTATATATTTTTTTACTACTAATGCTAACAAAGTATTAACAGATTACTGTATCTTCAGAGGGATGCTCCAGGATGATCAAAGGTTTATAATGTATGCCACAAATATAAGGAATGGTGGTTTAATGAAAAGAAGAAATATTTAAAGCTAAAAAGTACTCTTCCAATATTAGGAAAATCAATGTATTTCAGAAACGAGGTAAGCATGTTTGTTCTATGTCCCCAAAGTGTATGACCTAAGTTAATGGGTAGAATTTTTAAGTGTATAAATTCAAGATAATTAATGTAAGTCCTTCTTAATATAAGCTGGCCAAAAGGACAGATTGCGCCTCAATAGGTAACGAATCACCTGTTATTGGAGGTAATCAGCAATCAACTTAAAAATGGAAAATGGTACTATAAAGAGAATTTCCACAAGGAAACATGCAAGCAAATAAATTTAGGTGAATAGATGTAGGAGATGTCTGATATTTAATATCAATCTGTTATACTATCTTCATTTCAATGATTTTCTGAATAACTTTGATAGTTAAACTTCATCATCAATTTGTCTGCATTTAGAATCTCCATGGGAACACAACTCCAAGTGAGTCTATCAGAGTGTTTCCATAAAGATTAACTGAAAGGGAAAGCCCCCTGCTGAATGCAGGCAGTCTTGGTCAAAGACTGAATAATAGAAAAAAGGCAGGTGAGTATTATGCTCCTTTTCTTCTGTTTCCTGATCATGGATAATGAGATCAACTGTTTCATGCTCCTATTGCCATGCATTCTCCCACCATGATGGATTGTATCACTAATTAAGCAATAGCCAAAATAAATTATTCCATTCATAAATTACTTTCTTTATTTCTGTCTGTGGCCCCTGGGTGGACATAGAGCCTGATCCATTTGTCAGAAACCACCCATCTAATTGATAAATGACTGATTTCCAGATTTATTTATTTTTTATTTAATATTTTTTAAAAAGAAAACAAATTATCTTTTTCATTTTACATACAAATTCCAGTTCCCACTCCCTCCCCACCTCCCATTCCCTCCACCTTCCCCCCACCTCATCTCCTATCCACTCCTCAGATAGGATAAGGCACTTTGCTTTGGGGAAGGTCCAAGGACCTCCCTACTATATATCTAGGCTAAGCAAAGTATCCATTCAAAGTGAATAGATTTCCAAAAAATCAGTACAAGCAGTACGGATAAATCCTGGTGCCACTGCCAGTGACCCCGCAGCCTGCCCCAGTCATATTCAGAGGAACTAGTTTAGATCTGTGCTGGTATCTGGCTGGAGTTGGTGAGCTCTTCCCTTGGGGTGAATTGAGCACTTATATGGGATTCATGAGCAGTGGGCAGCACAATATTATATGGCATAAGACGAGGTAAAATGCCCACAGCAGCAAGGACTCAGAAACTTCCCAGAGCTGAGGTGGAAAATGTGGCTCTCATTGGTACCTCCACCATAAGGCTAGGCTCACAGGGAACTGAGTGGGGTGGAATCAGTTGCCAGCATGCTATAAGATAAGTTGAATAGCAGTTTAGTCAGAGAAAAAAATAGTTTAAAAATAATAAGGTCTTTAAAGAAAGAGTAAGGTAATATAAAGAAAAACGTCATGGAGAGATGGAAAACACATGGGGAGTCTGGTTCCTGTATTTTCTTGGGTTGTCTTTGAATTTGTGGATTGTTGATGAACAAATGGTAGCTGTTGAGGGCCAGTGGATTATGGAAACTGCAAAATTAAAACAACCTATACATTCTAAATATGCCTTAACTTCAAAATGGAAGTAAAAAAATATGTTGCTTTGTGGAAGATGTTATGTTTTTATGTTCACAGAAAACAAAAGGCTGTGGGTTCATTCAAGGTTAAAGAGAATCAGGTTTGATCATGGAAGACCCAATTAAAGTCCTGGCTACAGACATAAAGAAATAAACCTAGAAAACTACAAGATGTGTGACTTATATTTTATATTTACAAAAAAATTAACTTTGGTGGACTCATGTACAACACATAGTCTATACATGTATTACTGAAGATACGTATGTTAGTTACCCTTTTAAAAGTTTATACATTTTCAGAGTAACAGGACCAGACAGCAATGAAAATGATGGTCCAGGTGATTCAGCAACTCAGAGTGCCTACGTTGCAGTTTCCTCAGAGTTCTGCATCCAGAACAGGTTCAAGGCTGCTGGATGAGATGGTCTAGACTCACAGACCACTGCATCCAGGACTTGACTATAATCCTGATTTTCTCAGGATCCCCCAAAGATTGCAGTGCTCCCAAACAACAGGAAGCAGTCTAGAGAAAACAATGCCCACGTTGCCAAGAGATGGGTTATAGATATTTGTCATTACTTAATGGGGGGAGGTGGTTGGTTACAAGTTGCTATTGATCATGGTCAGGAAAAAAAGAAAGGAGTTAGATTCAAGGATCTTTTCTGAAGGAAAGGGGCACTATAGATTGAAATGATGAGATAGAAGAGTAGATTGTTGAATCTACTTTAATCCAAAAAGCACTATTAATCTCATTAATCTCAAAATAGGCTTCACTAGTATGGATTTTTGTTTACTAATAAAATTTTAAAGCTATTTTTGTTAAATTGTATTATATAAATACCCTTGTTTTGGGTATTGTAGTTATATAGCTCATTTAAAAATGTGTAATTAAGAAATACAGTTTAAGAGTCATATATAATAATCAAACTCATAGTCATAATAGGATAATTTGCAAGGTTAGATATATTTGGATGGTCTTCAAACATTTCAAAGCCATACAGAATATAATTTTTAAGATGCTTAATAACCTGAGGCTTTTCATGACAGTGAGACACATGTGCTCCTGACAGCACTCATCTACTTCAGAGAAGATGATGGACATCAAAGAACTTCTGCATATAGAGAACTTTCTTTGTGGCAAAAGCTAGACATTTGGACAAGAAAGTATCCTTGCTTTGATTGCTGACAGTATGCTGTCCAAATTAGACAAATAGTACCCCCCAAAAGTGACTGCTACACTTTGCCTTCAAAATTCCCTTCTTCAGAGGGGAGCAGAGAAAAATGTATAGCTCAATTAAAAAATTCTCTGCTTCTTTTTTATATATATCCAAAGATGAATGCCCCAGTGTTGCAGGAACTTTGGGGGACTGTCCAGGTAGCCAGATGTCCTTGTCATTACGTAATATTAAATTTTTCCAGGGTTTTTGATGGAGTTAAAGACTAAATACTTAGGCTTATAGTTTCCTTAGTTATGATAAAAGGTAAATTATGTATAAAACTTTAAACTCACAAAGATAAGATAGATAATAGAATATTTTCTCTAAATTTTGCCCAATACAGGTGGATTAGATATTATAACAGCAATTCTTACTTGGTAACTATTTTTGTTGTATGTAATTTTACTCTATTAAAGTTAAAACCTTTCTTTTTAATTATATAAAATGGGGAAATGTTATGGAATAATCGTTTTGTACACTGATATGTGTTACTCTCATTGGTTTAGTAAAGAGCTAAATGGCTAAGAGCCTAGATAGAAAGATTAGGCAGGACTTGCTGACAGGAGGAGAGCTCTCAGGGATGAAGGAGAGTAGATTTGAAATGCAGAGTGGCAGGGAGCCAGCCAGACAGAGAAGGAGTTGGAAACACAAAATAAGATAGAAGCAATAAAGCCATAAAGCAGAAAGTAAAGTAATAGAAATAGATATTTAAGTTATAAGAGCTAGTTAGAAATGAGCCCACTCTATTGACTAAGCCTTAATAATTATAAAGTACTCTCTGTGTTGTTATTTGGGAGCTGGCTGGTGGGACAGAAAAGTCTACCTGCATACCCTTGTTCCCTTTCACGTATCCCTTTCCCTTTCTCTTCTCGTCTCCTATTATCCTAGCCCATTCTAACACAGACATCCCGTTTTATCCTCTTAAAAATTACATCATCAAGGTCATCTATTGCTGTTTTCTGCCTGAGTCAGAAAGCAGCCACTTTAACTTTTTTTCCCTGCTTAATAAAGGACCTCTCTGTGAAAATAGGTATTTGGGTTTGGTTTTTGCCTAATCCAGGGTCTCAGGAGAAGCCCCAGCTGTGAGAAAGTACCCTTCCTTCACTAAGCAGTTTATAAATAACAGAAATTAATTTTTCACAGTTTTGTGACTAGAATCTCAAAATACAATGCACATGTGCATTCAATATCCAGCTTAGTCCCATATTCACAGATGGCACTTTAATCACCTGCTAAGAGCCTCCAACTCCAAATACTATAAAATTGACAATTATGTTTCAACCTATTATTTTGTGTGGATATTGAAATATATCGTATTTTAAAATCAAGTCTTCACTAATAATAGGGATCCAAATATGACATCTATAAGTACACCCCTTTTGAATAAGGGGTGTTTGGAGCTGATGACAAGTAGTAAAGAACAGAAAGAAGGAAATTTCAGCCTATTTCCTCTCTTAATAAAACGGGCCTAAATACTCACTTTTGATAGCATCCTCCCTCTTCTTTCCCACACTAGAAAAATGAGGTAACTGTAGTTAGATTTTGGGGGGTGCCACCAACCAGCTCCCAAATAAAAACATGGAGATTTATTATTAATTGTGAATGCTCAGCCTTAGCATAGGCTTGTCCACTAGCTCTTTTAACTTTATTTAACCTGTTTCTGTTCATCTACGTTTTGCCTCAGCACTTTTTACCTTTCTTTCATTCTGTATGTCCTGCTTCTTTTGTGTCTATCTGTCTGTCCCTTGGCATCCCCCTGTGTCTTTTTTCTTTCTTTCTTGAGCCTAAATTTCTCCTACTACTCACTCTCCCTGTCCAGAAGTTCCACCTATACATCCTCCCTTGCTATCGGGCATTCAGCTTTTAATTGATGCAATCAGGTGCCTTCGGAAGGCAAGGTAAAACAGCAACAAATCTTTACATAGTTAAACACATGTAACACATCTTTGCATAGTTAAACACATATTCTGCAACAAAAAACTAAAAGGCAGAGAACTGACACCATGGCATGTCTATATAAATAAGCTTTACTAAAATAACCCATTAGCTTTCCACATATTAGTTACCTTTCTACAATTTGCCACTCCTTCAAAGCTGAACCCTCCTTTCCTTTGTCTTGTGTACTATCTCCACTGTTTTTTCCCTTTTGTTAACATAACAGATAATCTCACAAGCCAAATGACTAATTTGTTTATTCTTTCTCCTACTTCTATTTTTTACTTCTTTCCTGTGAAACAGGTATATATATGTTAAACCAACCCTTTGTTTTATTAATCTGTCTTCTGTCAGTTTAATTTGTAGTGCTTAGCTCCTGAATCTAAGAGGGTAGATGAAAATGATTTTCTTCTACATTTGAGACCATTTTAGTGCAAGTCCATTAGCCTCATGAGAAATAAAATCCCACTGACTCTCTTGTTGATTTTGTTCTATCATTTGAGGCTGTAACTCCTATTGTACAACATAACTATTTAATGCCATAAATTATAATGCTTATTAGCTAAAAATATGTAGGTTGATCCCTACTTTTATTTATTACTATAAGCTGCCTATTTATGAAAGACATTTGCTGCAGGGTTAAGAATGGGAACAGTATTTTAGTAAAATAACCAGTCTGTTTAGTAAAAATATTTTTCCTCACTGATGACAGAACAGAGTCATTCATTGTTAAAGATGAAAATTATGGCGTCTTGGGAAGTAGATTTTTGTAAATGTTCTTACAGTTCAGGCCTAAAAGAACAAAAAAATGCCAGTCATCTATGTTGTATAGGACACTAAAAGGTATAATATCTTAAGATTTTATTATCTACTGTAGGGGAATTATGTAATTTCATCTGTCATCCGCATGCTAAAAAGTATTACTTTGGAATGAAAGCAGTCATTTCCCTTTTAAATTAAATGGAACACTTGAACAGTAGCTGCGGGTTTTTATCACACTGAATTGTACACCAAAAGTCATCTAACCACCTTCAGATTTTCAAAGATACAAAGTCTAGTGAATGGTAAAAATGCTACAGCAAAGAAGTCAGTCTTCTTGACATGTACTAAAGCAAAGATGGCACGTATATGTGTTAATTATAAGTGGAAAAATTCCAAAGACATTATAAAGATCAATGAGAATCTTGCACAATTGTTTTTGAACAGATGATTATGTGTCTAGTGATAAAGAAACTCAGAAAGTGACATTATTATTTAGCAGTTAGTAAATTATGAACTTGGTAAAATCCCGAAGAATTCAAAGTGAAAAAAACACATGGATACCCTATTTAGAGAGGACCATGTAGAAGATGATAAATTGGGAAATTTGTTTGCTACATTCAAATTTTCATTTGAAAATCCAAGGTTATCATGGCATGTGAGAAAACATTTCTCAGGGATCTATTTATCTTGTGTCTACATAGATCTACAGTGCAGTCCTGTGTGAGAAATGAAAAGCCCCTTGGGAGTTAGTTCCCCAACTGCCATTGAAGACCTATCAGAGTGAAGTTTGAGAGATGGTTTGAGACAGATTACCAGCTTCAAAACAATACTTCTTTATGAGCTCCTATGAATTAGGAGTTTGGAATAGCTTAGCTAGATTTTTTTAATTCCTGGTTCCCACCAGACTATAATCTAGATGTTTTCTAGGGATTCAGGTCCCTCAGATTTGATATAGTAATTATATTATTCCAAAGTTATTCTTGTTTTTAGAACAGTATATCTCTATGTTTTTGTAGGAATGAACATGCAGCCATTTCAGTAGCTATAAGTAAGAGGCTGCCCTCCCTCTGATCCTAGAGGCTACAGATTGTTCCATCCTTTTGCACCTCTCCATAGGCTCTCATAATATGACAATGAAACAAATCTCAGATTGCTAATACATGTCAGAAAGAGTAGTTTTTTAGTCATAAAATCCTATATCAACAGTCTTTGTTTAGCTTCAGAATAAAATGAAGATTGATTCCTTTCTGAAATTTCTTGATTTATTGTATTTATTTTATAAAATTTCCAGTCATTTTTCTGTATTCCACAACTCCTTTCCCACTGTCTTCCTAAAAAAAAATGCCATTAGGGGTCACATTCTGTTTTAACTGAATGTCTTATTCTTAACTACTGTCTAAAGGGTAGTCTTCAGAAGGCAATTCTATTACTTCTTATAAAAAGTGTATATGATTTCTATGGACAGTCATTAAGTAGGACATATCATTCATTTCTTCTGGATGAGTTGGCTTTAAAAACATTAAGCTTCTTCTGTTTGGTCTTATGCCAAATTTGCTCTATAGGAGTGGTTCTCAACCTGTGGGTGGCAAGCCCATTGGGGGTCAAATGACCCATTCACAGGGGTCACATGTCAGATACCCTGCACATCAGATATTTACATTACAATTCATAACAGTATCAAAATTACAGTGATGAAGTAACAATGACAATTATTTTATGAATGGGTGTTATCACAACATGAGGAATCGTATTTAAGGGTTGCAGCATTAGAAACGTTGAGAACACTGCTCTACAGGGATATAGATAGTCAACTTTGTGTAAGGGCTTCTGAATTTTTTAAACAACTAGTGAGTCATTTACAAAAATATGTTCATGGTCCTCAGCCTCATCAGAGAAGCACTCCCCTCTAGGCTTTTATGTTTTCTGTTCCTTTCCTGTGCTCATAAGGCTATACCTTAGCACATTGACATGGTTCGTGTCTCCTCCTTCCGATCTCTGCTTTTGTGTTCTTATCAGAACACATCTGCTGAACAGCCTGTCTAAAACTATTCACATCCTTCCCTATTTTTCTCCAACTCCATCCTCCTTTTGAGCAGTTGATTTTTCTCCAGAGTTCTTAACTATATGTAGATGTCCAAAAATGTGAGCCTATTTCCACCTTGTCTGAAGGTCAGAGAGTTTGAGGTTGCTCAAAATTGTCAACAACCTGGACTATACATTCTGACCCAGGATGTGGTTACTTGGTTTTTCTTGACATTAAGATGGCTCATAAGGGTAGTTCCACTCTACTCACACAAATGGTTAGGATATGCAAACATACTACTCCTTCTTTTGAATTAGGAGGTTTGACCTTGGGAGTCCTTTGCCTTTAGGATACTTGATCTAGGGTGGGTTTACTGCCTAAACAACAGAATGATAGTGAATGAATTAATGGTTTGATGGCTCAAAGTATTGAAGTAATAACCATTAGAGGTGCCCTTTGTATCATGTTAAAAAAAAAGTCTTTTGTTGCCTTCTTCCCCCTTTTGGATTGAGGTATAAAAGTGTATGGAAAATTAACTGTGGGGATTTCAGCACTCAAACTTCCTCCTGATATTTTCCTATGTTTCTGTTTTATTATTTTTCACTCGTGCCTTTGTCCTCTTTACTATTTTTGACCCCCATCTCCCTACCCTGGTAAGTGGTATTTTTGCCGAAGTTTGTCTCAGACAGCTATATCTTTATATATTAAATGATTTGGCTTTGAGTTGCATGATTCTCTACCTAGAATATAAACTAGGTAAACAACAACTTTGTCTCCTTTTACTATCTGAAATTATGACTATCCCAACTCAATACATCTCAATAATCATACATTCTAATAAAATGAATGGTAGACATGAAACAATGAACCAAATTAACCCAAATCATATATTCTATAGAGCATGAAGCCTAAAAAAATCAGGTACAGCTCTGTAAGTTCAAGGCTACCCTGGGCTACACAAAATCAATCCAGAAACAGATCCAGGTGGTGGTGGCTCACACCTTTAACCCCAGTGTTTGGGAGTCACTCACACACCTTCAATCCCAGCACTAGGAAAGCAGAGACAGGAGCAATATGGCTGGGTGGAGAGAGGAATATAAAGGGGAAGAGACAGTAACTCAGTGGAGTGTGGAGTCTGAGGATTCATGAAGACAGGATCTCTCCCTTTTGGTCTGAAGATTTGGCAGAGGTGAAAGGTCTCTCTAGTGGTTGGTTGCTTTGCTCTTCTGATCTTCAACTTGAACACCAATATCTGTCTCTGGGTTTTTATGATTCAGGCTATCCAAGCTTACCAATTTAATCTGTTTTTTTATATTATTCTTGCTGGTCATGGGATTTACTGCAATAAAAGTAATGCTTTACTCTACTGAAAATGGTGGTAGGCTTTGAAGTAGGTACCCAAAGTCACTTACTCTAAGGGAACAAGTAATAATTAAGTATAAACCATGCTTCTAATGATGTACAAATGATGATAGAAGATATAAAAAGGAAGCCACATCTGGGAGTTCTCATGTCTTCCTCTTGGTGGTGAACTGATTGCTCAAACCATAAGCAAAAAATAAACATTTCCAGTATGTTTATTTTTTTATCTAGGTATTCAGCCACAGGAACAAGAAAATTAATTAACACATGAACTGTAGAAACTTGAGATGATTTCCTATTTTCTCTATAATTTAGGCATCTCATTCAAATGAGAAGATATACACACATATATAAACATATACATACATATGCTTCAATGTATTGTTTCAATTTATGTATACACCATAAAACGACCAAATCAGACTAAGTCCCTTTGATCTGAAATATTTATTATTTCTTTGTTTCAAAGTATTTAAAAACCTCTAGGAAATATACCATATACTATTATTAGCTGTACTTACCTTGACATGTGTGGTGGTTTGAATAAAAGTGACCTTCATAGTCTTGTATATTTGAATACCTGGTTGCCCAGTTGGTGTAACTGTTTGGAAAAGACTATGAGGTGTGATCATTTTGGAGGAAGTGTATATCACTGCGAGCTCTAGCTTTGAAGTTTTAAAAGTCCATGATGTTCCCAGTTAGATCTCTGTGTCTCTTGCTTGTAGTTCAAAATGTAAACTCTCTTATTTGCTCTAGTACCATGCCTTCCTGATATCTTCCTACTGTGATGAACTCTAACCCTCTCAAACTGTAAGTTCCAAATAAAATTTTCTTCTGTTAGTTGCAATGGCATCTTATCATAGCAGTAGAAAAGTAAGATATCACTTAATAGAATAAAATAACTTACTCATCCTGCTTATCTATAATTTAGTGCCATTCACCAGTATCTGTCCTTTCCCTGTCTCCTAACCTACTGCTTATGGTAAATGTGCAACCTTCTTCTTCAGTAAATTTTACTTTTAAAAATTCAGTCTGTGGTTGCTAACAGAAATTACCACTTGACTAAATTTCTGAACTATATATCTCTCAAACATTCTCAAAATGATTCTTGATAACAAAGTTTTATATTTATATACAACCACAGACTGTACATTTAATAGACTGTATATTATAGCAGAAATAGAAAAATATATATGATTTACAACTATTCCTTATTCTAACCCATATTTGTTTTGAGCCTACCATGATCCAAATAATAATGCTGCAGTTAAAACAGTAGTTATTCCAACATTTTCCTCACTTATTTCTTCCAATATGTAGAAAAATCCTACTGGGTTTGGTGTAGCATCATAAGTAGGGAAGAGATGAGTATTGAATTAAGTGGGGAATTCAGAAAAGAATTCTCCGAGGATGGGAACATAAGCTTGTTAGAATTTTTACTCTTAGTAAACATGTATTTGGTATGCTCTTCTGTCATGGAAAATATACTGTTAGTCAGATACATGACTCAACACTATAAAAAAAATAATAATTTCATCATCTTCTTTTATTGTTCTCTGAACTCATCACATTTGAATGATCTGAAAAGGAAATCCCCTTGTAAGCAAAAGGGGTGGGCCAAGCTCATGACATATAAAATAAATAATGCTATCTTATGGTTTGTTCACTTTTTAATAAAGAATATTACCCAATTCAATTCAGTATGATAAATCAAAACAAAATAAAATATGAAGAGAAACTTCCTGGCTACTATTATACATCTGTCAATGCTAGTAACATAATATACACAAAGAGACCAAGATTACATTTGCAATATAAAATGTCTGGGAAATATGACCTCTTTGTATGTTGTGTATTCTGAAAATAGAATCAATGACTAGCAGGTTCAAACATGTTCTTTCAATACATGGTATCACTAGGATCACTACCTCATCTGAATCTACACAAGAATCTAGGCTAACATTTGGACTGTCAAAGTAAAATGCCCGCTTTAAGCAAGAAGTTATAAACCCTGAGAAATAACTTCCTATAAACTGGCCTGAGTTTATTTATTCTCTAACTCTCTAAGGAACATACACACACACACACACACACACACACACACATACAAACACACACACACTCACCCACATACAAACACACACACACTCACCCTAAGCAGATTTATTTTATTACCTGAAAATGCTCCCAAATCACTATTTAAAGAAAACATTTTTACTTGTGAAATTACAGGATATTTTAAAATTTAAATCAAGCAAATAAGTGCTATTTTATGGTGATAAAAACTGAAATTCAAGGATATAAACAATATCACTGAATTGGGCATGTAGCTCAGTTCTTAGAATGTTTGCCTAGAATGCATGTACCTCCAGCACAGCATTAAAGAAACTGAGTATGTTGCCATGAGCTGGTAATCCTAAAACTCAGGAGTTAGAAGCAGAAGTTTCCGAAGTTCAAGGTTATCCTCCACTGCATACCAAGTTTAAAGTCATATAGAGTTACATGAGACCCTGTTCCAAAATGAAATGAATAACAAAAAGAAACATTACTTTTAACAGCTTAAAATCAGTAGATTAAACAACCTCTGGCTATACTTCATTCTTACTTTTTATCTAATATACAACATAATTTTCCTTATGTCAAATCATAAGAGAATTTAAATGCAGAGGGTTTTTAATATCATGGTAAATATTATAGCTTTCTTGACACTAGGGTTTGCAGTCTGTTATAATTCTCAGTATGGTCTCAACAGTCAGCCAGTCAATTGTTGATGCTCTCCCTTCCTAGAATAAAGGATTTTTCAAAATAAAATTGAGAGATACTTTCAAAAAAATTTTAAATAAATACATTTTCTTTCATAAAATTCTGATCTTATTGTCCTTGGAGCTTTTTGTTTGTTTCTTTGGGTTCTCCCTATGAATTGCAACAGTCTTATGGAAACTTTCCAGAGACCAAAGTTTGGTAATCTCTGAAATGTATGTATTCCAAGATTCCTTCCAACACTGTCATTCTATGAGTGAGTTCTATACTAGAAATTTATTTAACAGGTCTTAAGAATCACTGAATATTTTACTAATGGAAAATGATAATATCAAAGCTGTTTTAGGGAATTAGATAAAGGATCTTGTTAGTTTAAAAGCAGGTAATTCAATCATGGAAAGTTGGACTAAATGCATATGGTTGATGTGGGAAGGTCATTTGTCAATCTGTTGTTTCATTGGTTAATCAATAAAGAAAACTGTTTGGCCTGATAGGTCAGAAAATTAGGTAGGTGGAGTAGACAGAACAGAATGCTGGGAAGAAGGGAAGTAAGCCAGACGGCATGCCTCTCCTCTCCAGGGCAGACACGACGAAGCTCCAGCCCAAGATGGATTTACACTAGAATCTTTCCCGGTAAGACACCACTTCGTGGTGCTACACAGATTATTAAAAATGGGTTAAGCAAGATATGAGAGTTAGCCAAGAAGAGGCTAGATATAATGGGCCAGGCAGTGTTTCAAAGAATACAGTTTCTGTGTAATTATTTCGGGTATAAAGCTAGCCGGTGGCTGGGAGCTGGGAGGCAGGAAGCAGCTCGCAGTTCCTTCAACATATGGTGCCACAGGTTCTAGGAGGCCTAAAAGGATACTCTGGAAGCCAGAACTCTATGGCAAGGGTTAACTTCTTTGTCAAATTCTTGCCTAACCTCAGATCTATTTGTTCCATCCTCTCATTTAGGAGGCTCTTCAGGAAGAGGACTCAAAAACACTTTCTTTATTTCTGACTCAACAAATCTAAACCACCAGTGCTAATGTTTCTGGGAGGAAGATAGTATATTATTTATATTTTGCTGAATAGAAGAAGAATTAATTGCTTCAATGGGATGAATCATACAGAGGAAGCATATGCTAATGAGTTATATAAAATCAGTGCTTGGAGAGGTCACAAGTGAAAACAGTCCCTATCATGCCATAAAATCAAATCTGGAGGATTCAAACAATATTAGAGAAAAAAATAGCCCCCTTTACATCCTGGCCTATTTTTGCTCCAATCCTTTGCAATAAAATTACAAAAGCTATTTGGCATGTCATGTGAAATTCTATGAAGAGCTGCTGCTCTCCAATATTTTTGTGACAAAATTCTCACAACTCTGCATTTGTTGCATCTGCACGATTTGGAGTTTTAAGGGCAGAATGTGTGGATGCCTAAAACCTCATGTTCCTCACTTCATATTACTTTAATTTGTTCAAAGAGAGAAACCACAGAATTTCAGAGACTTGGTGTTGAGATCTCAAAGTGTTTAAATAAGAATTCATAACTTTTGCCGGGCGGTGGTGGCGCACGCCTTTAATCCCAGCA